>NC_048312.1:28270065-28344707 GCF_013100865.1 Trachemys scripta elegans | reverse complement strand
ACTAGGAGTGACTCTATTGTGGGCCTCCTTGTGTTGGATAAAGATGAACTGATCACTGGACTGGATGTCCGTGGTTGCTCTGGGGCCAGTGATCATGACTTGACTATTCAGTAAGGACCAGTATCCTTACTGGTTTTGGAACAAATTGATAAATTAAACAGCAATAAGTCACCTGTCCTTTAAATCAGCTTCCACACCAGATGCCTGGAGGAGAGCTAATATGACACCAATGCATAAAAAAGGCTCCAGAGATGCTCCTGGCAATTACAGGCAACTAAGGCTAACTTCAGTACCAGGCAAATTGGGTGAAATTATAAAGAGCACAATTATTAGACACATAGATAAACATAATTTGTTGGGGAAGAGTGAACATGGTTTTTGTAAAGGGAAATCATGCCTCACGAATTGACTAGAATTCTTTGAGGGAGTCAACAAGCATGTAGATAAAGGTGATCCCGTGGATATAGTGTACTTAGATTTTCAGAAAACATTTGAGAAGGGCCCTCCCTTGGCTCCAGGTCCTCTCTGGGATATGTAACTGCTTCAAAGGCAAGAAAGAAAGGGTCTGACTAAGTGGTCAGTTTTCAGAATGGAGAGAGGTAAATAGTGGTGTCCCCTGGGGCTCTGTACTGGGACCAGTTCTGTTCAACATACTCCTAAGTGATCTGGAAAAAGGGGTAAACAGTGAGGTGGCAACATTTGCAGCTGATACAAACCAACTCCAGTTAGTTAAGTCCAAAAGAGAGAGCAAAGTGTGACAAAGGGATCTCACCAAACTGAGTGACTGGGCAACAAAAAGGCAGATGAAATTCAATGTTGATAAATGCAAAGTAATCAATTACAACCTGTCAGGGAAGATTCTAGGCATCAATGATCTGATCTTTGGGTTGATGGCGGTAAACAGATTCCCATAAGGCTCCCTCTCTCCCTCTTCCCAAGAGCCACCCTCATCCTCTCTCCCCTTTCTGCTCCCGCATCCTCTGCAAACTTTCGAAGATGGATGCCTCGTGATGGCCTTCGCTCATGGGGATGTTGCCTAGTGGTCAGGGTTTCGGCCTTTTTGGGGGGAAGGGCTCAGCAGATGGTTGGGGAGCCCAGGGCCTCCCACTGGGCTCTGACCCAGGCTACTCTGGGGCAACTGTGACGTTATTGACATAAACTGGGACCGTATAGATCATTGTTGCAACCAAGGTCCTGTAGTGGCACCCAAATCTTGTATAAAGGGGGTCAAATGGGGTGTCTAGGACAAGGTTATGGTTTACTGGTTATGATCATGCTGTCTATATGTGTGTATCAGTTTTGTAGTTGAAGTTATGAATATTGGCTCTATACTGTCTGTATGGCAAACTTATGCTATGCTTCTGGGTGACATCCCAGACAAGCTGAGATTAGCTCTGCCTAGCCTGCTTGATGGCCCATTAAGGACCATCAGCTATACAATGGACCCATTGAGAGAAGGCAGATACGCCTTGTAACTCAGCAAAGTATGCAGGGACTGGTCCATCTGACTCCAGACTCCATTTTGCTGTAATTTTCCACAGTAAGAACAAAGAGGTGTTCTTACACCTGGAAAAGACTATATAAGGCTGATGCCTCATCTCCATCTTGTCTTCAATCCTGCTTCATACCTCTGGAGGAACTTTGCTACAAACTGAAGCTCTGAACAAAGGACTGAGGACCCATCCCAGCGGGGGATGTATTCCAGAGACTTGATTCGAACCTGCAGTTTATTCCATCGCTGCTGCAAGCCTGAACCAAGAACTTTGCCATTACTGGATGTAATTGATTCCATTTAACCTATTCTAACTCTCATCTCTATCTTTTTCCTTTTATGAATAAACCTTTAGATTTTAGATTCTAAAGGATCGGCAGCAGCGTGATTTGTGGATAAGATCTGACTTGTATATTGACCTGGGTCTGGGGCTTGGTCCTTTGGGATCAGGAGAACCTTTTTCTTTTACTGGGGTATTGGTTTTCATAACCATTTGTCCCCATAACGTGTGGCCCTGGTGGTTATACTGGGAAACTGGAGTGTCTAAGGAGATTGCTTGTGAGACTTGCGGTTAGCCAGTGGGACGAGACCGAAGTCCTCCTAGTCTGGCTGGTTTGGTTTGCCTTAGAGGTGGAAAAACCCCAGCCTTGGGCTGTAACTGCCCTGTTTTAGCAATTTGTCCTGAGTTGGCACTCTCAGTTGGGTTCCGCCAGAACCGCATTGTCACAGCAACACAAGGGGGTGACCCTTCCTAGCACCCCACTATTGTCCAAAGTTCGCAGTTTATCACAGGAAGCTCTGAAGGGTGCGTGGCAAAGGGGAGTCATGCCATGGGGCGGGGGGTTGCAGAGGAGCAAGGGGGTGTCAGGGGTTGCAATGGGGGGAGGGGGAGTCATGCCATGGGGCGAGGGGTTGCAGAGGAGCAAGGGGGTGTCAGGGGTTGCAATGGGGGGAGGGGGAGTCATGCCATGGGGCGGGGGGTTGCAATGGGGCCGGTCCCCCCTGCTCACCTGGAGGTGAAGACCTTGGAGCAGCTGACGGAGGGGCTCAGGTCGCACATGGCCGGTACCCGGGGTCCCGCTCCCGCGAGCTCTCCACGTGCAGCGCGTACACAGAGAGCGCCAGCCCCAGCGCGCACAGCACGAGCCGCAGCGCCCGCTCCCAGCCCGGCGCCGCCATCGCCTACTGCCACTGCACGCCGGGCACGGGTTCGCCCCCACTGGCCCGCACACCTGCCAATCAGCAAACGGCTCCGGCCCATTGGCTGCCCCTTCAGGAGGTGGGATGGCAGAAGCAAGGGATTCTGGGACTTGTAGTTTTATGTACCAGTGGAGGAGAAGGGGGAGCTATGGTGCTTATGGGGAGGAGTCTAGTGCTTGGACCAGAGCCCTGGGGTAGCAGGGGGCTCCGGGGGCTATTTAAAGTGCCGGGGCTCCAGCTACCTCTGCTGCCTCGGTCCTCTAAATAGCCACGAGAGCCCCACAGCTTCCCCAGGGCTCCGGCAGCTATTTAAAGGGCCAAGGTGGTAGAAGCAGGGGGGCCCCTGCCCTGCCTGCAGCCAGCCCCTGCCCTGCCTCCAGCCCCGCACCCCCTGCCCCCACCAGCCCGTCTCCAGCCAGCCCCTGCCTGCAGCCAGCCCCTGCTGCACCCCCTGCCCGCACCAGCCACGCACCCCCTACCCTGCCTGCAGCCAGCCCCTGTCTCCAGCCAGACCCGCACCCCCTACCCCCACCAGCCCCCGCCCCCCCCCGCCCCCAGCCAGCCCCTGTATCCAGCCAGCCCCACACCCCCTGCCCGCAGCCAGCCCCACACGCCTTGCCCTGCCTCCAGGCAGACCCTACCTCCAGTCAGCCCCTGCCCTGCCTCCGGCTAGCAATGTATGTAATATATAATTTTAATTTTATTTATATAGTTATGGAAAGTAAATAATACATGGAAGAAATGAAGGGGGGAGGGGTTACGTGTTTTTTTTTAATCATCCCTGTCGGGGCCCCGCCTAAAATGTTCAAATTGGGCCCCGCACTTCCTAAAGCCAGCCCTGCATACAGTAATGGCAAAGTTCTTGGTTCAGGCTTGTAGCAGTGATAGAATAAACTGCAGGTTCAAATCAAGTCTCTGGAGTACATCCACAGCTGGGATGGG
The DNA here is from genome assembly GCF_013100865.1 of Trachemys scripta elegans. Lineage (NCBI taxonomy): Eukaryota > Metazoa > Chordata > Testudines > Emydidae > Trachemys > Trachemys scripta. The sequence goes on along the minus strand of NC_048312.1, from coordinate 28,341,073 downwards.
TCATTCAGTCCTTTGTATAGAGCTTCCTTTTATAGCAAAGTCCCTTGTGACGTTATTGATATAATCTGGGACCATATAGATCATTGTTGCCACCAAGGTCCTGTAGTGGCACGCAAATCTTGTATAAAGGGGGTCAAATGGGGTGTCTAAGACAAGGTTATGGTTTACTGGCTATGATTATGCTGTCTATATGTGTGTATCAGTTTTGTAGTTGAAGTTATGAATATTGGCTCTATACTGTCTGTATTTCAAACTTATGCTATGCTGCTGGGTGACATCCCAGACAAACTGGTGTTAGCTCTGCCTAGCCTGCTTGATGGCCCATTAAGGACCATCAGCTATACAATGGACCCATTGAGAGAAGGCAGATACGCCTTGTAACTCAGCAAAGTATGCAGGGACTGGCCCATGTGACTCCAGACTCCATGTTGCTGTAATTTTCCACAGTAAGAACAAAGAGGTGTTCTTACACCTGGAAAAGACTATATAAGGCTGATGCCTCATCTCCATCTGGTCTTCAATCCTGCTTCATACCTCTGGAGGAACTTTGCTACAAGCTGAAGCTCTGAACAAAGGACTGAGGACCCATCCCAGCGGGGGATGTATTCCAGAGACTTGATTTGAACCTGCAGTTTATTCCATCGCTGCTGCAAGCCTGAACCAAGAACTTTGCCATTACTGTATGTAATTGATTCCATTTAACCAATTCTAACTCTCATCTCTATCTTTTTCCTTTTATGAATAAACCTTTAGATTTTAGATTCTAAAGGATTGGCAACAGCGTGATTTGTGGGTAAGATCTGATTTGTATATTGACCTGGGTCTGGGGCTTGGTCCTTTGGGATCAGGAGAACCTTTTTCTTTTACTGGGGTATTGGTTTTCATAACCATTTGTCCCCATAACGAGTGGTACTGGTGGTAATACTGGGAAACTGGAGTGTCTAAGGAGATTGCTTGTGAGACTTGCGGTTAGCCAGTGGGGTGAGACTGAAGTCCTCTTAGTCTGGCTGGTTTGGTTTGCCTTAGAGGTGGAAAAAACCCCAGCCTTGGGCTGTAACTGCCCTATTTGAGCAATTTGTCCTGAGTTGGCACTCTCAGTTGGGTTCCGCCAGAACCGCATTGTCACAGTGGCGTAGTCGTGCTTGGATCCACAGAACCAGGTCAATTAAGCTTTGGATCAGAACCCCACATTATCCAAATTTGAATTTTGGGATTGAGAGTTTGGTTGGTTAAAGAGCAGTTGCAATGGGTGAGCAAAGAGCATATGAGGGCCTTGACAAAAAAGCCCTGAAAGATTTGGTCGGGGTGTGGAGCGGAGCGGCTTGTAGCGCAGAGCAGTTTGTGGGATGGCAGGAAGTGGACTGGCTCGTGGTGAAGGCTGCGGCGGAACCCCACGGAGAGACGGCCGGTCGGCCTTGGATCACGTAAGGTGCCTTTTAACACCCTGCGTGCCCCCCTTTTACTCTGGGGCTGCACTGACCAGGGACAGAGACTTTGGGGATTGTTGGACTTTTGGGACTTTGGGTGGTTGCTGGACCCAAGAGACTTTGGGGGTGTTGGACTTTGGGGACTCTGGATTCAAGAACCAAAGGGAAAGGATACGGCCCAATTTGCTGGGGTGGGTTTTTTGCTCATGGTTGTGTTATGAATCCTGTTTGTGGTGGTTTTTTCCCAATTTAATGCTGATGTCATTTACCTCATGTTATTAAACATTTTCTCCTACACTCAGACTCCGTGCTTGCGAGAGGGGAAGTATTGCCTCCTAGAGGCGCCCGGGAGGGAGGTATGTAATTGTCCCAGGTCACTGGGTGGGGGCTCGAGCCGGTTTTGCATTGCGTTATTGAAACAGAACCACTAGATACAGAACCCAGCCCTTATTGCTGCCAACTTAGATGGGCAGAAGGGTTACACAAGGATGTGAACTGCTTTGAGATTGGACCCTCGTACCCCAGTGCAGTATTTTCTGTCCCGAGCTGATTGTCCTAGCCAGACTGGGAGCCCCTTGGGGCAGGGAGCTGCTGGGCAGAGCCCGGTGTTCAGAGCTGACCACCACCAGCTCAGCCCATTGGAGAAAGTTGTTTATAAAAGTCGGCGAAAGCTGGAGACGGACAGACTGGGACAAGCGGGAGCGTTTCGGCTAACGAGCTGTGCTAAGGGTCCTGCCGGCTCCTGGGGAGGGCCTGGGTTGCCATGACAATGAGCTGAAAGAGTCTACAAAGAGGAGACAATGTTTAGAAAGAAACTGGGGAGTGTCTGTGGGGTGAGGCTGCTGCCCCTTCTGGGGGTCACGCAGGGGGACATGGGCTGGAAGGAGTGAGCGTCAGCCTCAGGGCTGCGTCCCCCTTTCATCTCCTGTCACCCTGATCCTGGGCTCTCGGGGGCGGGGATTTTCTTTTTGTTCTGTCTGGGCAGCGCCGAGCACTGGGGGTCCTGGTCCGGGGCTGGGGCCCCTGGGGGCTACCGCAGTGCAAATGCTAAATAACCACAACAGGGGTATCGTTTCAGAAAAATGCTGTGTGAGCGCAGAGAGCATTGGATGGGATTATATTGTATAACTGCAGAGTCAGGCATGCAGCGTGTAGGCCTAGGAAAAGTCAGAGGGGGGGGCAAACCAAGCTCTGCTCCCCTTGCCCCATAGCAAATGACACCCCTGCCTGAGACGTCACAGGCCATTGTCCCCTCCACCGGGGTTCCTGCTGCCACCCCCAGCTGTAACACCACCTAAAAGACTGGAGGTTTCCCTATAAAACTCTCTCCAGCTAAAGGCCAAGAGAATCAGTGGGAGGGTTAAAATACAAACCTTAATGCTTTACCTTCCAAAGGCTTCCCCTGGGTCTTTGAGACCAGCCGGGCATGTGCAGGCGGGATATTATTTCATGCTTAAAGCAACAGAGCCGTGTTAGTCTGAATCTGTAAAAAGCAACAGAGGGTCCTGTGGCATCTTTGAGACTAACAAAAGTACTGGGAGCATAAGCTTTCGTGGGTAAGAACCTCGCTTCTTCAGATGCAAGTAATGGAAATCTCCAGAGGCAGGTATAAATCAGTATGGAGATAACAAGGTTAGTTCAATCAGGGAGGGTGAGGTGCTCTGCTAGCAGTTGAGGTGTGAACACCAAGGGAGGAGAAACTGCCTCTGTAGCTGGATAGCCATTCACAGTCTTTGTTTAATCCTGATCTGATGGTGTCAAATTTGCAAATGAACTGGAGCTCAGCAGTTTCTCTTTGGAGTCTGGTCCTGAAGTTTTTTTGCTGTAAGATGGCTACCTTTACATCTGCTATTGTGTGGCCAGGGAGGTTGAAGTGTTCTCCTACAGGTTTTTGTGTATTGCCATTCCTGATATCTGACTTGTGTCCATTTATCCTCTTGCGTAGTGACTGTCCAGTTTGGCCAATGTACATAGCAGAGGGGCATTGCTGGCATATGATGGCATATATAACATTGGTGGACATGCAGGTGAATGAGCCGGTGATGATGTAGCTGATCTGGTTAGGTCCTGTGATGGTGTTGCTGATGTAGATATGTGGGCAGAGTTGGCATCGAGGTTTGTTGCATGGGTTGGTTCCTGAGTTAGAGTTGTTATGGTGCGGTGCGTGGTTGCTGATGAGAATATGCTTAAGGTTGGCAAGTTGTCTGTGGGCGAGGACTGGCCTGCCTCCCAAGGTCTGTGAAAGTGAGGGATCATTGTCCAGGATGGGTTGTAGATCACTGATGATGCGTTGGAGAGGTTTAAGCTGAGGACTGTAGGTGATGGCCAGTGGAGTTCTGTTGGTTTCTCTTCTGGGCCTGTCTTGTAGCAGGAGGCTTCTGGGTACACGTCTGTCTCTGTTGATTTGTTTCTTTATTTCCTTGTGTTGGTATCGTAGTTTTGAGAATGCTTGGTGAAGATCTTGTAGGTGTTGGTCTCTGTCTGAGGGGTTGGAGCAGATGCGATTGTACCTCAGTGCTTGGCTGTAGACGATGGATCGTGTGGTGTGACCGGGGTGGAAGCTGGAGGCATGATGGTAGGCGTAGCGGTCGGTGGGTTTTCGGTATAGGGTGGTGTTAATGTGGCCATCGCTTATTTGTACGGTGGTGTCTAGGAAGTGGACCTCCCGTGTAGATTGGTCCAGGCTGAGGTTGATGGTGGGATGGAAGCTGTTGAAATCATGGTGGAATTCTTCCAGGGTCTCCTTCTCATGGGTCCAGATGGTGATTCAGGACCAGACTCCAAAGAGAAACTGCTGAGCTCCAGTTCATTTGCAAATTTGACACCATCAGATCAGGATTAAACAAAGACTGTGAATGGCTATCCAACTACAGAGGCAGTTTCTCCTCCCTTGGTGTTCACACCTCAACTGCTAGCAGAGCACCTCACCCTCCCTGATTGCACTAACCTTGTTATCTCCATACTGATTTATACCTGCCTCTGGAGATTTCCATTACTTGCATCTGAAGAAGTGAGGTTCTTACCCACGAAAGCTTATGCTCCCAATACTTCTGTTAGTCTCAAAAGTGCCACAGGACCCTCTGTTGCTTTTTACAGATTCAGACTAACACGGCTACCCCTCTGATACTATTTCATGCTTGTGAGGGGTAAAATATCCGGGTGGAAGTGAGAATGTGATTTGACCCCCGAGAACTTGGTAAGGGCCCATTGGGTTGCTGGGGGCAGCCAGACGGGAAGAAGTGGGAGCAGGGCTGTTGGAGGAGGGAGGTGAGAGAATGGAGGTGGACCTGAGAGGTCCTGGCTGCTGAGAGGCTGGGGGTGAGCCCAGCTTGGGAGAACAGCCGACTCGTGGTTTATGAACAGGAAGCCTGAACCGACTCTTTCTGATCCCAGCAGGGCCACGGGGCACTTCTGACCGATCGCTACCAGACTTCATCCTCATGGGTGTTCATTGCAAATAATCAATGACCAGTTTGTTAATTCAGCCCAGAGTGGGGCTGTGGGGAATGGGGGTAGGGAAGCACACCTACCCAACATACCAGGGGGCTGCGCTCCTGGGGATGGGGTCCTTGTAATGGGAGCAGAGGGAGGTAAAATTGCTAAGTGATGAGCTAGGTGGTGGCCACAGGCCGTGCAGCGCTGTGAGACTGCATCACAGACACCCAGAGCACGGCAAAGGGTGTACTTTTCATGGGAGTCGTTACCGTTGGAGTTGCCAGTGATAACTGGGCTGACCTGTTTAACACTGTAACAGTGAACAAGAGTTCGGTTAACAGCTTGTCCCTCATTGGGCCTGAGACCCAACCCCTCTTTCAACGCAACGGACTGTGTCTTCTGCTGTGTTTTACCAAGCGCTGAGCAGCCCGGCAAATCCAAATGTCTAGTGGTAGAGATTGGGGGGCTGAGTCCCCTCTCACCCCGGTTTTGTAACAGTGTCTAAGGCTACATCTACACTACAGGGGGGGTGGGTGGGTCGATTTAAGATACGCCAATTCAGCTACGCGAATAGCGTAGCTGAATTCGACATATCGCAGCCGACTTACCCCGCTGTAGGGACGGCGGCAAAATCGACCTCTGCGGCTTCCCGTCGACGGCGCTTACTCCCACCTCCGCTGGTGGAGTAAGAGCGTCGATTCGGGGATCGATTGTCGCGTTTCCAACGGGACGCGATAAATCAATCCCCGAGAGGTCGATTTCTACCCGCCGATTCAGGCGGGTAGTGTAGACCCAGCCTAACTCCAGGGGCTTCAGGAGTCAGTGTTAGTGAGCGGAGAACCAGGCTTTGGGAGTGCTGCTGTGGTTGCAAAGTTAGGGCACATTGCGCTCTGAGCCCTGCATTGTGCATCCCCGTCGGAGATCAGACTTCCCCTGGGGATCCCACATACTCAGGGAGAGCAAAACATTAGTCCGTCCTGCTGCTCTGCAGATCTGAGAGGAGAATTTAGCTCTTAATGAAGAATGATCTGACAGGTTGTCTGTGACACAGGGCAATACATCGTAGCATGGAACATCCCTCTCCCACGTACACGGTCACTCCTGTATTTTATCGGTGCTTTTGCAGCCTCTTCTCAAAGGGAAAATAAACAACCCATAAGCCCAGGTCGGCAGTGGGCACCACACTGTGAGCATGTGGAGAGAGAGCGTTCGCTGGATTTTAACAGAGCGTGAGCTCCAGGCCTGAGCTAATTTTGCAGAAAAATAAAATGAGCATAATAAGTTTGAAAAACAAACCTTTGTATTTGATTGATTTGTAAAACACCAGAGGAAAACAGAGGGTTTGCATTCCAATTACTTGCCAGCAGAAACATAGCGTGGGTATTTGAAATCCGTACAGCCCTTATTTTAATTAGAATCATGTTCTGTATGTACTTACAAAAATCACAATAGCAGTAAGAAAGACACTAAGTTCCTAAGGCTCTGGCTTTGAGTTTAGGCTGCAGGGCATGACAGCCAGTGAACAAGAGATTGTAAGCTCTCTGGGATACCACCCTTGTCTTTTGACTGGCCATAAAGACTTTGGGGGGTTATGTGTCATAGAAATCTCTGTCCGTTCCAGCTGAGGAATAAGGAGAGATGGACACAGCTAGTCAAGCAAGGAGCCCCGGGAGGGGCGATCCGTTTATTTCAATTGCAATTGGGTTCGAACTCATAAGTCAGCAAGAACAAAGAAAACACTTACGCCAAAGCATTATATGCAGTTGCTTATGATAATCTATCGCTCTATGATTGGCCAAAATTTGCCATCATTACCATACATAATTAGCAAGCTACATGTATCTGCCCCTCTTATGACCCCTTATTGTTCATCTATTTGCCCCCTCCTTGCTTATTTAGCAAACTACGCTGTTAGCTATCTACAGGACGCAGGTACAGAAAGGTCCATTGTCTCCAGGTTTGGAGTTTGGCTACATTGCCTCTTGAAGGAACTTCCTGACTACCTATAGCTGACCCTGCATTTTGTCCTCCTTCTTTCTCCCATGTGTACGTGACAAATTTGCCCCCTGGCAGTTAAGTAGAATAATTTTATATCATATGCCTATTACTCTCAGACGGAGGCTCACGAGATGCAAGTGGCTCTTTGCAGCACACATGAAAACCCTGTGTGATTTAATTATTAACCAATCGACGTTATTAACCAATCAGGATGCCTTACTATGTTGTTAAGTTATCAACTTGCACTACGTTATTAACGTATTTGCTGTGAGAATTTTCTCTCTCTCTAGCTCTTATTATAGTAAATGAACCAGTGAATTCACAGGACGGTGGCTCATTTGGGTAATGGTGATCACTAATTTGACTCCTGAACCTCCGAAGTCCGAGTATCACCAGCCTATAATAAGAAATCCTGAGCTATCTACAGGATCAATTCTAGCGCCATGAATGCAGTTAACCACTAGATGGCACACTTGTTCCAGACAGAACAAGGGAGCTTGGATTGGTGCAATCCATCTGGGAAGCAGGGACTGCATCAAGGAAGGGGCCAGGCAGGTCCTATTTATTTAGAGACTTAAAGGATTTTCTGCTGCAGAAGCAACAGTCTACAGAGCCGGCCAGGCATCCAAGCCAGGGAGCTGTGCGTTGGCCAGGTGGCAATTCCAGCCACCCAGGAGCGAGGCAGGCCCGTAGCTTTAGCAGTGCCCAGCAGGTTGCAAGATGCCAGCCCTGCAGGTGACTGGTGGCTCTTTCATTGTGTGGCGATTGTCCCGGGTGCAGGAGGCAGAACGAACCCACAGGGCAGCAGATTCTCTTATCCCTAATGGTCAGCAGTTACCAAAGCACCAGTTGCTTTTACCCGCTGGTTACATTAAAACCCCACAAATCCAGGCTTTCCAGGGATTCCAAAGGGGAAAACCAACCACAGTAAAAGCAAAGAAGCCAGAGTGGGAACTGTGGCATGGTACCCTCCAAAGATCACCAGTGACAGTGTAACAATCCCCACCCACCCTAGTAAGTGTCAGGGCTTGAACCTAACACACAGCACCAAAGCACCAACCGCTACCTTTTGTGCTAACATAGAAATGCTGCAAGCAGGAGTAGGCTGTTATCCGCTACTGAACCAGCCACTAGAGGGCGACACCACACACCATGTTTGTCTAGCTGTCCTCATGCAGCCCCGCTCTGTAGCATCTGAGCCCCTCACACTCACTAGTGTTTTTACCATCACCAGCCCCTGTGCAGCAGGGCAGAGCTGTTATCCCCATTGTAGAGAGGGGACCTGAAGGCCAGAGACTAAGTGACTTGCCCAGGGGGAACCTGGGGCAGAGCAGGTCATCCAAGGTACAAGTTAGCCCCTGGGCCAGCTCATTCAATAGGTTATGGGGCTGCATCTCAGAAGCAAAAGAGATGAGGCCCCCACACGCCAGCAAATTCCCCTAGCATCGCCCCACTAGAACTGAGGGAGTGTTTCACTTGGAGCAGAGCCTGTTCCTTTCCTTTGCATTCATCTTGTCCCTTCGCTGGCACTCTGCCCTCCTGAAGTGCTGCTCCCCGGACAGAATTGTCTCTGTCTTATTCAGTCTTATGTCTGGAGTCGGAATGAGCCGCCAGGAGGGAGAGTGCCAGCAGCAAACCGGGTTTGTCTGTTGTTCGTAAACCTGACCACAAATGTTCTGCGGTGTCAGGGAGAGACTCAATCTGTCGTGCTGAGCATTGCTGCTTCTCTGCCCCCAGACACCCCGACAGACTGGCAATCGCCCAGAAAACACGAGTCTACCAGGCTGAAGAGCCGCCCAGTATTAATAATAATGACTATTAATAATGCTGGGTTGCTTGTGAAGCTGCTATTTCCTGGCTCTGCAGCACACTCCCCACAGGAGAAAAATGCAGCTGCTTCCTTCTGTGGATTGGTGGGAGGAAAAAAGGTGGCGCCACCTTTACTATCTGGAATGCTAATGCACCGAGAACGGAGTCTGATGGGTAGGGAGCGTCCGGAATGGAGAAGCTAGATACGGATTCCTCCAAACGGTTCAGTCACCAGAATACATGGAGAGTCTGTAACTGGATTCGAGCTGTTCGTGGCAGATTGTGGCTCTGTGGGAGCTAGGGAGTGGACGGAGCGGAGCGCCCTGGGTACACACTGGGGTACGGGCTTTGAGAAGAACTCAGGGTGCCACGGGGACTCAGGAGACCTGGGTTCTCTTCCCAGCACAGCTGCTGGCCTGCGGAGTGATCTTCGGCAAATCACTTCCCTGCTGTGTGCCTCGGTTTCCCCACTTGCCCAGTCGGGGATACCGATGCTGACATCCCTCCTAAAGCACTCGGAGACCCAGGCCTGAAAAGCGCCATCTATGAGCTAGGTGGTGTCACTGTCACCCCAGGTGTCCATGCACCAAGCAAAGAGCCACTCACACTCCGCGAGCACCTCCCACAGCAGCAATGTCACGTGCTCAGTCTGGGACGACAGAGCCCACCGCTGGGCTAGCTGCCTCGTGGCACAAAAGCCCCAGACAGGTGTAACCCCCACGTGGAGGTTGCCAGCTCCTGGAGCACCAGGCTGAGCCCCACAGGACTGCAAGGCTACTGGCTACCAGGGCCCTCTAACACCGCTGCCCAGCATGCTTGGAGCAGGGAATGGAAACTCCTGCTGAGGCCGGTTGGCAGGCGCCAGCACAGGGTGATGTGGGCACTGCCAAGCAGCGTGCTGGGGATGCGAGAACCTGCTCCCCTGGAGGCAGTGAGATGTCCAGGTGCCAAGTGCTGCCCAAGTGCGCAGTGTTGTTATTACCCTACCTGTGTGTCAGCGGGACGCTCACCGCGCCACCCACAGCAGGCAGCCTCGGGGCTGGAGGAGCACGTGGAGTACCAGGGACAGGGCCTCGGGTGAGATGCTCTGGGTACTAGCGATGCCATCTGGCCCTCTCCCCACTACAGCCCCCAGGAGGCCCCCCAGCGCCAGCCTGCTGCTGCTGTCTAAGCGGGACGGGGAGGTGCGAGTGGCTTTCTGTGCCCCGCTCGTTAGTGTGAATCAGCGAAACTCTGGTGCACGAATCGCCCAGTGGTGGGCGACCAGACTCCTCCTCTACATACAGCCCCCAGCACCATGGTCAGAGAGGCTGGGCGTGACAGGGAGCCATCCCCAGGTCACCGCCGGGGGGGCACAGTCTGGCCCTGCAGGGGTCCTGCCCACTGCTCTCCCAGCTACCTCTCCCCAGAAGCCACTCAGGCTGGAGGAACACTCTCACCTGAAATGCCCCCTGCGAGGTCCCATTCCTTACGTTTCTCACAGTACGTCAAATTAGTCCTAGGCCCTGAGTCCAACCCTTGTTTGCCAGGGGTCAAGGCTCCCACGGTCCCCCTTGTGGGGTCTGGGCTGAGAACACAGGCTGGCTGCAGCCCTCAGTCGGCTTTTCTGAGCTGGCCCCTTTTAATCCTGTCCTTTCCCCAGGGCCGGGAGAGAGCAGCACGCCCAGAGCACACAGGCCTCTCCCCCGGGTGAGCCCCTGTCAAGCTCTCGGCTCCCACTGGCTCTCGGGAGGCTTCTCTTATATCGCTGGGGGCGACCTGTTGTGTGGCTGCCCGGTTCCCCTGTGGAGAGCAGAGCTGTGTGGGTCACTGGGGGCTGGCCCCTAACTCCTGGGAGGGGCCAGTCGCCCTGTGATACTGGGCCTGGGCTACACTCCCACCAGTGCAGGTCGGAGAGGGGCATGTCACCCAGTTAGCACTGGTGTGAATGACACGGGGTGAGGGCTGGGCTGGCCTGGCCCATTGTCTATGTGGGGCCTTGGGAAGGGGGCAGTTTTGCTTGACTTGGTGTGACTGAGTTTCCAGGGTCACTGGTTCATCTGCCTAGTCGAGCTCCCGGAGTCATGGGTCCTCAGTGAGGCTGAACTCACGGGCTCGGGGCCCTTGGTTGTTTTGAGATCCCGGGACAACAGCCCTGGGCTAGGCTGGGCTTCTGTGGTGCAGCAGTGCGGCTGGGGCCACGATTCCCCGGCCAGGTGGAACTTGTGTGCAGTTAATAACCTTCCCTTCCTCTTTGCTTAGCGAGCGACTCACTAAGCTAGAGACACTGCTACTAACCATCCTGCTCCGGAGGAGCAGACCTAGCTCATTCATTTAACTGGTGCGAGCCCTCTCTGGGATCACCCAGTGTCTGTGACTCATGACTTCTCACACTCTGATCACCGCACACCAGCGATGGGGAGGGGAGAGCTGGTGAACCTCCCCAAAGCCAGCCCATGAGCTCTGCCCTCCAGCACAGTGGGGGATCCAGCCAGCCATGTGATCTCTGTGGCTTTGCTAGTCTGGTGGGAATTCTGCATCAAAAATTAACAATTCTGCGCATAATATTTCAAAATTCTGCATATTTTATTTGTCAAAATAACACAGTATAATCACGCCACTTTCGATTATTTTGGTAATTTCTTTCAAAATACCTGTCAGCAAGTGTACCTGTAACAACAGACAACAAAAAAGGTTCAGGAAATGTTTTTTGGCAAATAGATTCCTTACGAAGCATATTAATACAGAACTCTGAGTAATAATTCATTTAAACTACAATACAGAACTGCATTTCCTGTCCCCCTCAGAAGCAGTGCAAAGGTTTGGGGGAGTCAGGGGTAACAGAGGAGCTCAGAGAGAGGGAATTAATTGCTGGGAAGGAGCCTGGGGGTGAACTTGGAGGGTTGTTGGATGGATGTGGGTGGGAGAAGTATGGAACAGGTTTTTTGGGGAGAGCGATTGTTAGGGAGTTGGGGAGCCTCCCCCATGTAGACCCTGACTGACCACTAGCCTCTCCCATTTATTCAGGTACATTAGACCCTGTCCCCTTGTCTCCCTGCACCTCCACTGCCCCATCCCCATGTGGCCTGACACCTCCCTCCCATTCAGCTCCTCGCTCAATGCTGTCACCCCACTAGCTCCTATGCCCCTGCCCCATTCTGTCCCCCCACTAGCCCGTCTGAACCCCAATCTGTGTGTCCCCCCATCAGCCCTGTGTGCCTTGCGCTGTCTGTCCCCCCCCACATCCCATGCCTTCTCACCTGGCTCCGCCAGCAGGGCACAGAGGAAGGCAGCCTCCCTCTCCCTCTCTGTGGCTGGCTGCTCTGGCCCCTGAGCCAGCTGCTCTCTCGTCTCGCATCACCTGTTGGGCAAAAGGTGTAATGGCAGCTTCCCTTTGCCTCCCTGTCAGAAGCTGCGGGGGGGGGGGGAATCTGTGGAGGACGTTAATTCTGCGCTTGCCCAGTGGCTCAGAATGTCCCCAGGAGCACTTTGCACACAGGCCTGTCAGCCCATTAAGGCCCCTCCACCGGGCGTTTCGCTCCGGCTGCCCACGAATGAGGGGCAGAGGGAACATTTGGACACCAGCGTTGCCAGGCTGGAAGGCAGCGGAGCCAAGTTGCTGAATATTGATCTTCCTGTTGTGGTGCACGAGCTCCCTGATCTAAAGTGCTGCTGATGGTGCCATGCTCAGCTGCTGGCAAATCATTAAAGGAAAACGAATGGGCTGCAATAAGGAGCAGGCCGAGGGCTCTTCAGTCTGCATTAGCCAGCGGAGGCTCCCTGCCAAAGCAACATTTAAGACGCCCCCCCTAAAATTAAGGCTCTTGTAAAGCTCTAATGTAAAGTCAAATTGTCCTTTATTTGTGCCATGAATCATATTAGGGGAACAATCAAATCCCCACTGCAGCCCAAGCTGCCACGTGTGCTTTATTGCCAAGGCAAATGTGCTTTCGCCTTGGTAATTATTTTGTCATAACATTTCCTTTCTTTGTATTTTTTATTAGTCAATCTCATTTTTCCAGTTGTCAGGCTCTCCGGGAACAGCTGGCAGGGAAGCAGGCCCCTGGCGCCCTCTGCTGGAGGAGAGGACCATCGGAAGGAATGCAGTCCCCTTAGCCCAGCTCAGTAGCTACCCTCCCGCTTGCTTGGGACGCGGTGGAGAGGGCAGCACATCCCAACTGGACCACTTGCCGGTCTGGAGTCCCTCTGTCAGGTGGGATGTGAATCTCTCGCTGGCTCCCCTGCTTCAGTTCGCTTCAGATCATTTGTCTTCCCCTTTGTTTGATTGAAGAGCTTCTTTGGCAAAGCACCAAACTCTGCCAGTGACTCCGCAGCCCTGGGGTTGGGATGTCAACGCGCTGCACGTGGATTACACCACCAGTTTCGTGTGCGACACAAACCACTGGGAGATGGTGATTTGTGTGACGCCATTTCCTTCTCTTTGCTTGCACTGATTGTTTATAGGAAATCTGTCTCCCGGGCTTCTATATCCCCCATCGCTGCACCACCCGAGGACCTGACACTGGTTAACTCATGAGCAGCAGGGCAGAGCTAAATGACTAGCCCAAGGTCCCCCAGGCAGTCTGTAGCAGAGCCGGGGCTTGCAGCCAGGTTTCCTACAGCCAAGGCCGGCTGCCTAGCCACTGAGCCTTTTGCTCACATTGCTGCTGAGGTAGAAACACCTTCTGTCAGCATAAAGACCTGCACCCACCTTCCAGCTGCTGCAGTTACAGCTGGTCTCCACCAGTCCCAAGAGTCTCAACTCCGAGTCCCAAATTTCGGTGTCAACTGGGACTGGTAGCAACGAACCTGTGTGTGGGGGGGCGGTGGAGGGGAGGAGTGGATGGGGGAGAGTTACCAGCCTCATGGCTGGGTTAGTCCTGAGGAATCCCCGCTGTGTCTGCAGCTCCTCAGGGATGTGGCCTCTCCTCTCTGGGCCCGCAGGCTGGGACAGGTGGCCTTGCTGTCCCAGGGCCCTGGTGCTGCACAGCAAACGAGTGGCTGACTCTAGAAGTGGGAGAGGTTCCCTTGGCGGGGCGGCCTGGCTCTCTGCAGCAGCTGCTGTTGGACTCACTGTCACCCGATCCGCTATTCCCGGCTACAGACCCTGCACCGAGCAGCGACAACGTGACCTGGCTCTGGAGCTACATGGTCAGGGTCTGCCTGGGAACGCCCAGCTGCTGCCTCAGACCGTGAGCCCCTCAGGGCCCAAGCTGCACCCTGCATCTACCCTGCGCCCATCCCGGTGACGCCTGATCTCTCCTTGGGGCGGGGAAGTCAAGCATTGCAGAGGGGCGCGGTCCGTAGGCTGGGTCAGAGAGGGAGGGCTGGTTCTTCGCGTACCTCTGGCCTGGGCGCTACAGGCTTTGTAGCTAGTGCCCAGCACCTGGCAGTGGATTGGCAGGCAGAGCACGGTCAGAACATAGGTGCCACCTGCTGTCACTCGTCCTGCCCATCCAGGGCAGCTGCAGCCTTCATGGTCAGTCCTGGACTGGGCTGGCAGTGGCAATGGTTTGATTAAATGGTTTTTTCCCATTGAAGAATGCTGGGTCGGCCACACTGCAGTTTTTTGCACCGTTTTGATGAATTTCCCGCCTTGAACATTTTTTGAAAAAAAAAGTTCAACATTGTCAAAATGTCCCATTTTTGACATTTTCTCCACAAAAAAATTCCAGTTTTCTGGTTCAAACCGACTTTTCCTTTTGAAATTTGAGCTAATTGGAGAGAGAGTTTTTAAAATGGCTGTCATCAAAATTAAACTTTTTGAAATTAAAGAAAGAAAACATTTTGATTGATCCAAAATGAAAAATAAAATATTTGGATTTTCGGGTCACAAAACTTTTTGAGATTTGACTGTTTATCCCAGTTTGGGATGAGAAAATATTTCAAAATTGCAAAAATGTTCATGGGACATGAACACCATTTCCCAGGGAGCTGTGGTGGGTAGCAGCAGAGGTGTTAAGGTCTGTATGAGCAAGGTGAGGTCTGCATGGGAAAGGAAAGGGCCTGACCACTTAGTCAGACAGAGAATCAGCAGCCTGTGTCTCTCCAGCCATTGTGTCAGTTGGGGAGAAGCAATGAGTCAGTAGGACTCCCAGAGACAGGAGGACTGACAATGGAAGAAGCCCTCAGCTGATGGAGTGGTGGGATGGATAGGCAGCCAGTGAAGATGGCAGTGGATTGGGGCAGTCTATGTGGAGATGAGAGGCTAGAAGCAATAGACCCTGGAGATGGTGGAGGATTAGAATGATGCAGTCTGGTAAGAGTGGACTGAGGGATGGCTGACTGGGGAGATGTGGAGTGGGGGGACAGAGGTGATGACGTCTAACTGAGGTACTTCAGAGAGTAGGGCCACAAGAGAGAGCTGCTACGGGTTGAAGACACAACTAGGGATTCTAGCAGGGGCAGGTCAGAGATGGGACCAAGCTACAAAGTTTAATTTGTAATAAAAAGTTGCATTGCTTATGACAGGGCAAATGTGGGTGGAGCCCAGCGTTAGCTCCTACTTGCTCCAATGCTGGATGGACAGTGATGTAAAGCGTGTCAGGTTCCTTGGATGCTTACGGGCTCCTTATAAACATCCAGTTGGCCCTAAGGTACCTAGGTACCTGCCCTGGTCTGGGATCATCTGCTGCTTTTTGCCTGCTTAGCTTCACGGCTCCTGGCTGGTTTCAGGGCCTATGTAACGGCGTCATGTTGCACCACCCTGTGATAACACGTGTTTCGGTGTTGTGGTGACCCTGCGTTCAGACCTGCCAATGCAAACATCCCACCACCACGCATGTGTCTTCCCTCGATCAACTCACGTACGAGGCAGCCCTGAGCAGCCTGCACACTTACTAGTAGTAGTAGTGTAGTCGAAACACCAGGAGCTCAGAGGACCGGCCGTACAGGGACCTGCAAGGTCGCATCTCTCAACAGCAAGGACAGCCAAGGTGACGGGGCAGAGAGTGCGAAAGTGCCAACTGCTATGGGAGGAGTAACTGGCCTAATCCGGCGCAGCCCTGCGGTTTCACTCTGAGAGAGGCAGTGGCCAGGGAGCGTGGTGCTCCGCAGAGAGAAGGGGGCAGGCAGGGGATCTGCCTGAGAATGAGCTCCTGGATCAAGGCACAGGGCAGTAATCAGACGTGTCCTTGTCTCAAGCAGTGAGGGATCTGCTCCTGGGTCCTCGGGGCATTCAGCGAGGGGAGCAGAGTGGAGCAGAGGCCCCGCAGATACAGCTCCCCTTCTCCAAGGCCTCACCCTCTGAATGCATGACAAGCACCACTCTGGCCACAGTGGGGAGTGAGGGAGGCTGATGGGGCCGGCCGTGGGGCTCCCTCCTGCACTCGGGACAGCCTTGCTCTCGGGAGCAGCTGGCCTTTCCAGGCAGGATTCTGCCATTTGTTTCAAGGACAAAGTTCGGGTGTTGCCTAAGGGCCGGATCACAGTTCCCTTGCACACATTTGGCTGTGTCTTACTCCCTGAATAATTCCATCGACTTCCGCGAGGCGGCCCCTGAAGGACTGAGGACAGGTGTGGCAGTCTAACCCCATCGCTTGGCCTCAGAAGTTCCAGACACAAGGGATCCCCCACTCCAGACTTCAGCCCCTTCTGCAAGACAATGGCTCCTCCTTTCTGTCTCCTGAGTGCCGCTGGCCCACGCGTGCATTGCAGACTCCTCACCAAACTAGCGCATCGTCCAAAGGAGCAGCCAAGGGTTAACCCACCCTCCTGGGCAAGACGCGGCGACAAGTTTGCAAGAATGGCATTTGGGCCATATGCCTGGGATTTAGCTTTATAATCATCTTCGGGTTTAGCAGCAAAGCTGGGAAGAGGCATTTTTGTGTTTATTCTGGATAAGTAGATCTCGGCGGTTAAGAATGCATGGGGTTGCAAATGGAAAAATCTTTGATAAGCTTTAAAGATTTGAGAGATGGAATCTGCATCTGTGCTACCAAAAATATCTCTGTTAAAACCCAGCTGCTGAGCTGGGCAGAGCATGTGATCAGTGACACACGGGCTGCCAAGACAGTATTTAGCCGGCACTACAATTACTCAAATAGAGATCAAACTCCGCTTTTAAGTTACAGGAGATTCAGCCCATCGAGCCTGCATGGCAGCCCTTTCAAGTCATAGCTAAATCCTGTGCATGTCTTTCTACTTCCTAGCCTTCCTTCTCTGTGCGCCACGTTGTCACTGGGAGAATCCTCTAGCTAGCGAAAGCCACAGGTGGGGAGAGCCCAGAAATACCTGTTCCAATAAAAAATAATTGATTGAACTTCGTATTCAGGCTCTGAGACCGATATTCCTCCATCCCGCCCCGGAGCCTCTTTCTGCTAGTCCAGTGCCCTGCTCCCACACAGCTCTGCCCACGCACCTCAGTTCTGACTGCAGCACCTCCTGCGACTCCAGTTCTGAACCCCACGAGCTTCCTTGGTCACTCTACTCACTGCTGACGCTCCTGCTTTTCCATTCCTCACCTCCTCCCTGGACTCAGGGCTCAACCTGGGCACTCCCGAATCCCTCCCGTGGTTTGTGCAGGCCTGGCTGGGTGCTGCACCTGTGCTACCATCTTCAGAGCAGTCCAGGGCTTTCCTGGAAGATGCACAGTGCACTGGAGATGAAGCATCATGCACGCTCTTGCTGCTACACCGGGGGTTGCACACTTTGTATCTTCTGTATGCTGAGCTCCTTGCACCCCTCCTTTCCAACCTGGGGGCCACCCTCCCAGCCAGGGCCGGCTCCAGGCACCAGCCCAGCAAGCAGGTGCTTGGGGCGGCCAAGGGGAAGGGGCGGCACGCTGGGCTGTTCGGCGGCGGGTCCCTCTCGGAGGGAAGCACCTGCCGCCGAATTCCCGCCAAAGAAGAAAGCGCCGCGGTGGAGCTGCCGCCGGAGTGCTGCCGATTGCAATTGCGATTGCGATCACGGCTTTTTTTTTTCCCCACCACTTGGGGCGGCAAAAACCCTGGAGCCAGTGCTGCTCCTAGCCCCACCTATTTCAGGGACACCCTGAAACACCCCCCTGCCAGGGGTTCTCTGCCCCAGGTTCTCTCTTCCTCCCATATCAGCGTCCATCCGTCTCCTCCCATGCCAGTGGCCGTGTGCATCCCCAATTCCCCCTTTCTGCCCATGCCAGTGACTCTGTTTGTCCCCCCTCCCCTCATACCAGGGTCCCCCAGTCTCCCTCCTGTGTGATCCGCGGTGGCATCTCGTCCTTTTCCATCACCTCGGCTGATGCTAGTTGTAGGTTTCTTATCCTCTCTCTGGATCAGCCATTAGATGGCAATATCACCCACTCGCTCAGACACACGAGCCTGGTGTGTGCTGATCATCCTGTGATAATGCCCTGGACGAGCGGTACCAGTCTGTGCCTGGTAACCGGAGAGTGAGACTTGGCTTGGCGGTGAAATGGAAAACTTCAAAACGCCTTCAGGTCCCAAATGGGCACACAATAGCCATGGAGAGTTAATAACGACACATAAATCAACAGTCGGCTAGTTGGTGCAAATCAGCCACTGCTTTGTTTGCCTGGGTTCAGGACTCCATGTGTGCCCTGTAATTGCTAAGGACAGGCTGGCGGCCGATGGCCCTGTGTCCCTGGGGTCTCGGAGCCTTTATATTCTCCTACTCACTCAGGGTCTTAGATCCTGGGCACCAAACCTTTGCGCCAGGAAAGTTTTCTGTGTCTTCCATCCAAGGCTGTCAAAGCTCCTGTGAAGCATCAGTGAGTCAGCCCCCGGTGCGGCAGGCCCAGAGTCTGAGCCCCACTTCGCAGCCAAGGCAAAATGACTGACCTGAGGTCGCTCTGAAGCTGTGGCAGAGCCAAGCACCAGCGGCGGCTCCAGGCACCAGCGCTCCAAGTGCGTGCCTGGGGCGGCAAGCCACGGGAGGCGGCCTGCCAGTCGCCGTGGGGACGGCAGTCAGGCGGCCTTCGGCGGCTTGCCAGCGGGAGGTCTGCCGGTCCCGCGGATTCGGCGGCAATTTGGGGCGGGTACGCCGAAGCCGCAGGACCGGCAGACCTCCCGCAGGCAAGCCGCCGAAGGCAGCCTGACTGCCGTACTTGGGGCGGCAAAAAAGCTAGAGCCGCCCCTGCCAAGCACGGCACCGAGGCTCTGAGCCCCCGCCCCCCGCCTTCACCACGAGACCAAATGTTTCTCTTTAAACAGGCTGGGCTAGTGTGGGGGATGAAATATGCCATTTGCTTTCTCTCTCCAGACGAAGCAGAGGATTGCGTTTAGCGCTTTTAGAGCAGGGCCCTGCGGTGCCTGCCCCTCCTCCCAGGTTCGCTGAGGTCTGGAGAGGTGCCAGTGGAAGCATTAGCTTCTTGGGTTAGGAAAAGCTTGGCTGGTGTTTTCCAGAGCATGTGACTTCGTTTTCAGGTCTCTGTAGGGGGTTTCCAGTTAACCCCTTGTGCACTACTGCTGCCTCGAGCCCTCAGGTCCCAGTGGTCTCCCTCATCCTGCTGTACTGTTGGAGAATGAGAACCAAAGAACGGCAGTCGGTCTAGAAACAAGCTTCTGCCCTTTCCTGGGGCCAGTGACAGAGTAACTCCCCCTCCCGCCCCATGCACAGGACAGCTCCAAACTGTAGCCAGGGCCGGTGCTACCATTAAGGCGAACTAGGCGGTTGCCTGGGTGCCAAGGTTTGGGGGCGCCAAAAAGCGGTGCCTCCAATTTTGTATTACAGCGTTCCTACGCCCCCTCCCTGAGCGCGCGGTCGCTGCTCCACTTCTCCCGCCTCCCAGGCTTGCTGCGCCAATCAGCTGTTTGGCGCCGCAAGCCTGGGAGTGGAGGAGAATTAAAGCGGGGGCGGCGTGCTCGGGGAGGAGGCGGAGCAGAGGTGAGCTGGGGTGGGGAGCTGCCGCACGGCTCCCTGGGGGAGGGGAAGCTGCTGCGGGTGGGGGGGGGCAAGCTCCCCACCCCAGCTCACCTCTGCTCCGCCTCCTCCCCGAGCACGCCGCCCCCGCTTTAATTCTCCTCCACTCCCAGGCTTGCGGCGCCAAACAGCNGGGGGGGGGGGGGGGGGGGGGGGGGGGGGGGGGGGGGGGGGGGGGGGGGGGCGGGGGGGGCGGGGGGGGGGGGGGGGGGGGGGGGGGGGGGGGGGGGGGCAAGCTGCCGCAGGGCTGGGGACAGGGGGGGCGCAAGGTGGAAGTTTCGCCTAGGGCGCAAAACATCCTTGCACCGGCCCTGACTGCAGCTATGCAATCATTAAAATTCTCTCTCTGAACCAAACCCTCTGGCATCAGAGGAGCTGCTATTGTTTGCGTAGGGGCAACTGAGAGACAGGGACCCGTGCAAAACACACTGCCAATGAGTTCTTCACAGCAAGATACTTATTTCAGAGGGTTTCATTAGCACAGTAGAAAACAAACCACAATTTGCATGGACTGTGATAGGCCCGGGAATGCGTATTTGCATGCAAACACCCAGAATACATTGCATCACCCAGCTATCTGCGAGCAGGGCCAGAGATCTAGGAGGATGCTGAAGGGGCTGCGTGTGCCTTCCTGGGCTCTTTTTTGTGTTAATTTCGTTCTCGTGTGTCTGAAATTCAATAAAATATTTACAATAAAGAGATGGTGCAAAGGAACCCCTCACCTCTGCCCCCTGGGGCCTGGTGGAAGCACTGATTTGCAATCCCTTTGTAATATTTCTGTCCACGGTGAGCTATTATTGGATGAAACGGACGCTGCAGAGGGTTGAGTCCAATCAGCAGTGGGAGAGAGCAGCATTGCTGGCAGAAATGAAGCATTAGGCAAGAAATGGGTTTTAGAGACAAAAATACCTCAGGTTTAGTTATACCATTAGCCACAAGACCCTCGGCATGATTACAGCTTTCTCTGCCCTCATTCTTTTGTGCTCAGACCTCACAGACTGTTTCATGTAGCAGGGCAGGATTCCCACAATGCATCGGGGCAGCACAGTTAAAGGGAAAAACTTTTCTAAATGCATTGGAGTTTGTTAAAGCAGGAGGGAATTTTTTCCTCTTGAAATTTTGATCCCTCCACTTCCCTAGGGGAAAATCGTCTCCATTTGCCGTGATTAATTCCTGAGGTGCATAGACATTTTCACATTACAGTGAGACAATCGTTGTAACCACGTCACGTCCATTGTCAGCCTGATTTTAAACATCCTCCTAACGTGGCCCAGACTCAATCAATCTGCCTCAGTTTTTTCATGCTTGCTTCTCTGCCAGAGGACTTGTTTTCTGGAAAATGGGATGGGCCTGGGCAAGATTTTCAAAAGCAATAGTAATTTGGGGCGCTTCAGTGCTAGGGGACCCAAACTGTGGCTTGATGCTCAGAGTGTGGGTGGCCCAGCACTTTCTGCAAATTGGGCCAATCTTGGCTGGAGTTTGTGAGATAAGATCGATCAGAAAAGCCGAGCTATCCCAACGTTCGTATGATAGTAGCACCAACACTCTACTGGAGTATCATGTGTAGGCTTGGCCCCAAAATGCCAAATGGGTTTTATCTAGCTGGCTGCAGCACGGACTCCCGCTGGACAGGGCTGATTCTGGAAGAGTTGGGTCATTACAGAGTTATTCAGTCTGGATTTGCAAACCTAAAGTGGCTGCCCAGAGTCTGATACAGATGCTGTTAGCACTGAATGCCCCGATGTGGCAACCCAGGTGGGCATTAAAGTGTCCACAAACAGGCCTTTTAAAGAGAAGAAGCCCCCTGGTTCATGATGTGCCTTTCCTTTCACTGCTTGCTTTACAATTCTGTCCTTGCACCCGCCTCTGAACCTGCCTGACATGGAGTGGCTTTCAGGAGGGAAGCATTTCTTCCTCCTGTCACATTACAAAGCCCGGTCCGGTCATTGGCCAGGTCATGTTTTGTGAAACTATTCCATGTGGCAGCAATGCGGGGAGCACCCCAGTCCGGTGGATGGTGATTTTCACACCTGCTGTGAGTGGGGGTAGATGATACAAGGTGAGAACCTAGCCCCGTTTAAGTCAATGGCAAAGCTCCCATTGATTTCACTGGGGTCCAGTTTTATTCACAGAGTCAAAAACACCAACGTGCTGTAGGATTTCACATATGGGCTCTAGGAAAAATCCTCAGGCAGCAAAATAGTTCCCCAAACCTCTCTTGGAATCCTAGCTAGACCAATGCCTGGAGCTTTGCCTCCAACACCTCCCTGTTTAAAACGAGCTTTACCGACAATCTGCCTTAAAAGTGACCTGCAAAGGAAAAAAAATGGGTTTTGTTAAACAACAGAGGTTCTTTTTACATTAGAAATTCAGGTCTTGTCTGCCCTGAACCTATAGGGTGACAAAAGAAAATGTGGAATTATGGCATCACAAGAGACTGAAAATGGAGCGCGAGAGAGGGGAAGGCTGTTTAAAACTATTGGAGAAAGTGATCTGCTGATGAAAAGTGCCGCCTAAGAGCTAGGTATGCGATGATGATTCCAATGTCCAATACACTCTTGGGAGAAGAGATGTCTTTGTTAAAGATTCAGCGATCTTGCTGCTTTTATTAAGACAAAAGATTCGTCCCTAAGATCCTCTTCTTGACAGCACCTCTTAGAGCAAAAACAGGGACCCACTTTCCTTTCTTCTTTGACATTCCTGATAAAATAACCAATGCCCTGGGCTGTCTCTGAGCTGTTCTTCCGCTATTGAATCATGCTCCAGCAAACATCAGTTAATGGACAATAGGAATGCAGGACCCGCCTGCCATCATGTTCCTAGGGAGAATGGCTGGGAGGCTGACATCTCCCAGCGGGTGACACGTTGTCTATTGAACTATGTCAGAAGTGAGTTTAGTTTCATAGCCATGTATTTTGGTGCGAGATCAGTGGTTGCTGCCCTTATCAGTTGCTGTTGTACCTGATTCTTTCTGTGGGTATTATAGAGATTATCCTCTTCTGATAGGTTCACCCACCTTCTGGTTACTGTACTTGCAAAAATCCAGGTTGAGTTGACACTAGATGGAAATTGAACGTACTCTGTTATCTTTCCTCGATAGCCCCCGATTAAAGACATTTGGCGGAACATGACTGTACATTTTCTCTGTACACTAAAAGGGCCCAGGGAAATAAATTACACACAGACACTGGGAGGATCTGGCAGAGACAGGTGTAGCAATGCAAGCAAAGCCCCTGGGTTTCATCACCTCCACCCAGTAAATGCAGGGACATGTCACTGAGTAAAAGAGACGATTTATCCCACGTGAAGGAACACAGAGTGCGTCAGTCTGGGAATGCCTGTCAGATGTTCTGCGCATCTTTGCCCCAGCCACAGGGACCCTCGCGCTGGAGGGCACAGCAAGGGGCTGGGGCACTGGCACCTCTAGGAAGGAGCCGGGTTTTGTACATACCTGGGTATCTTTTGTTATTTCATGGCCAGCTCCTGTAGGCACGGCTGCTGCTGCTGCTGGGAATAAAGCAGTGTCTGGATCCCACCTGGACCTGCCTTTCCCGGTGCCTGGCTGACGAAGGGGACGGTATGAACTGCCTGCCTCACGTGCGGCTCCTGCCGGGCTCGGTGGGGATGTTTTCAAGGTGGATGCCTACGGCCGGGATGGTGCGAGGAGGCCCCAGAGGGCGTTTGCCTATGGCAGGGTTGGTCTTAAATGCAAGGACTTGTAAAGCCACCATCTGATCTGCCTACAAATACCTCCTTTTCTGTAAGGCACACAGGGAACTCTGTCCTGATAAGGGGTAACTAGGGCTGAGCGGTGATCTCTGCCCAGCTGCCTAAGAACTATGCCTATCAACTATATTGCTGCCTTGTCTTTCTCGCCTTCCAGCCTGACCCATTCTTTTGTCTGGTCTTGTTGACGGGAAGATCTTTGGGGTAGGGACGGTCATTTACTCTATGTCCACACAGCATCTAGCATCACAAGGTCCCTGATGCATTTTTCATGGCCGTGAATTTGGTAGGGCCCTAGTTATAACGTGATGTCGTAATACAGAGCTCTGTGAGGTCATTGCTTGGTAGGGTTAGTTAAAACCCAGGGATCTCTGTTAGGTTGCTGTAGCCAAGAGACAAGGTGAGGGTGCAGTAACATCTTTTATTGCACCAACTTCAGTTGATGAGTGAGACAAGCTTGTGAGCTTAGAACTAGGGCTCACCAAATGAAATGAATAGGCAGCAGGTTTAAAGCAAACAAAAGGAAGTGTTTGTTCACACAATCCTCAGTCAACCTGTGGAACTCCTTGCCAGAGGATGTCATGAAGGCCAAGACTATAACAGGGTTAAAAAAAGAACTAGATAAGTTCATGGAGGATAGGTCCATCAATGGCTATTAGCCAAGATGGGCAGGGATAATGTCCCTCACCTCTGCCAGAAGCTGGCAAAGGGCGATAGGGGATGGATCACTTGATGGTTCCCTGTTCTGTTCATTCCTGGGGCACCTGGCATTGGCCACTGTCGGCAGACAGGATACTGGGCTGGATGGACCTTTGCTCTGACCCAGTCTGGCCGTTCTTATGTTCTTATTATGCAGAGCTCTTCTTCAGACAGAGATGCTATGAAGCTCTGGGGGTCTCTGAAACCTGGTGCCTCAGACTGGGTTAGCGTGAGGCTTGGATGTGTCTGAGGCAGGGCTGGCATGAGAGCCCGGCCACATCTATTGTCACTGGGCCAGATTTGTACAGGTATTTCGGTGCCTAAGGACGCAGATAGGCACCAGGGGGTTGTGGGCTTAGGGGCTAGATTCATGAGGGGACTTAGGGGTGGCCAGGCTGAGCATCACAAGGCCTAATTTATAGGTGCCTGGAAAATCCCTGCGATCCACGAAGCCCGAGTTCGGCACCCAGGCTCCTACACAATGAAAGGGGAGAGACAGGTGCCTTAGACTGCGATTCGCAAAGGCCAGCGCGCTGCCAGCTCTTCGGGAGGTGCCAAGCCAAGGGATGTGTGCCAAGCCCTGCCCTGCCCCTCTCTGGGTGCACTTCTGGTTCTGGCCTTAAACTCTATGATTCTTGGAGGCTAAATCCAGGCTGTGGGGAGGCGCCTCCCTGCGCCTGGGATTCTCTTGGGGCTAGGCGCCTGTGCTGGTGGGGCAAGACGCCAGGGAGAGGAGGAGGAGGATGTCCTCCCTCTTCACTTACAGCTCTGTGGTTCAAATCCCTTCTGCCCCTCTGTGGAGAGGGGACTCCCACGTGTGTACCTAGCCACTGGGCTAAAGGTATGAGGGAGCGCCTCCGCCTGTTTTCTGTGTAAGCGTCTCTATAGGGGCCCGATCCAGTAGGTGAGATCAGAACCTGCCTACTGGATTGGGCCCCGCAGGGAGTTAGGTGCAGGAATGCCCGTCTTCCCCGGTTCATGCATTGCTCTGTGGCTTAGCATACAGTTGCCTGGTGGGGGACTGCAGTGCACATGCTCAGAGGCCCTTTACAGCAAAAAATTAGGCACGGAGTGAGTTCAGATGCTGACAGTGCTTGGGGGCAGCTGAGTGGGGCCTTTGACAATCCCAGCGGGGCCAGATTCTGGGATTTAGGCACCTATAGTGGCAGTTAGGTACCTAAATACTTTTGTGAACCCAGCCCTAAGTACCTAACTCCCATAGATCCCCATTGCCCTCAATGGAAGTTAGGCACATGGGAGCTTTTGAAAATCCTCCTAGGGGCTTATCAACATCATTAGGCACCTAAGTACCTTTAAAATCGGGCCCACAGCACCTGTCAAGTCAGTGTACGCCTGTGAGCGATTTGTCTCAGCTGGGTTAGCCTGAAATCCGAGTGTCTTATGAAGGTGACCTGTGGATGTGACCAATGCTGCATGTCTCCCAGTAAGGGTATGCGGAGTTGGTCAGACCCCAGAGGTCTCTGTGAGGTGTCTGCTTCAAAGCAAAGGAGTTTTTTTCAGGGTAACATGAAGCCATGGGAGTAACTGAGAGGTTGCTGTCTCAGGCAGAGGTTGTGGATCTCTGAATGATCTCAGGTCAATGCTGCAGGCAGGGCTCTTGTGAGGCTCTCGGTCTCTCTGTCCATCGATTCTCTCAAGCAGGGTTGGTTTGAGACCTGTGCTCCATGACTGTGCTTCCTAAGGCAGGTTTGGTCTAAGGTTTGTGCCTTAAGCAAGGTAGCCATAACTTATCGGGGGGGGCAGAGTCTACCTTTTTGTTTCCTCAGGCAGTGTTGATGTGAATTCCTGGGCGGCTCGGTGAACTCATTGTCCTAGGCAGGGCCACCCGGGGGGGCAAATGGGGCAATTTGCCCCAGGCCACGAGCCCCCATGAGAATATAGTATTCTATAGTATTGCAACTTTTTTTTATGGAAGAGGCCCCCGAAATTGCTTTGCCCCAGACCCCCTGAATCCTCTCGGCGGCCCTAGTCCTAGGTGGGGTTGCTGGAGTGTCTCTGTGAGGTTGTATCCTAGGGCAAGACTGGTGTCTCAATGACATTTTTACCACAAGCAGGGTTGAGTTAAAGTCCTTGTATTGTCTGCTGGACCATTATCTGATGTGAAGTGTTTCTGTGAGGTCATGCATTTCTGCAAGGTTGGTATGAATTTATGAGGGAGTCTCTGAGAACCTGCACTTTTCAATATCTTTATTGGTGATCTGGAAGAATATAGAATATCATTGCAGGTGAAGTTTGCAGATGACACAACATGTGGTGCAGTGGTAAATGATGGGGTTAGGTTAGTTACACAGAGCGATCTGGATCACCTGGAAAGGTTGGTTCAGTGGAACATGCATTTTAAAACTGCCAAATACAAGTCAGACATCCAGGAAAAAAGAAAACAAGTCACCTTTACAAGCTGGGGGACTGTATCTTGAATGCAGTGACTCTGAAGGGGACCAGGGGTAAAGGTGGAAACGAGCTGAACAGAAGCTGACAGTGCTGCGGTAGGGCTAAGAGAGCAAATGTGACTAATGGATGTATACTGTCCATCGAGGAATAATGAGTAGGGAGGTTGTATTACCTCTCTGTACAGCACGGGTGAGACCATTACCACAATAGTGTGTCAAGCTCTGGTGTTCAGACTTCAGAAAGGATGTTGACAAACTGGGTAAGTTTCAGAAAAAAGCTACACGCAGGATTTGAGGTCTGGAAAACCTGCCTTACGGTGACAAATGTAGGAAACTTGAACTATTTAGCTTATCAAAGAGAAGGCTGGGAGGTGATTTGGTCATATTCTGTAAGTACCTACATGGAGAGAAGATTTCTGGCCCTGGAGGGCTCTTTAATTTAGCCGACAAAAGCAGAACAAGATTAAATGGCTAGAAATTAAAGTTAGACAAATTCAGACTAGAAATAAGGCCTCCATTTTTAACAGGGAGGTAATTAGCCCTTGAAACAACTTACCCAGGCTGTGACTGAAATCTTTACATCAAGAATGGATGTCTTTCAAATCAAAAACCACTTCAGCTCAATCACTACATAGGGGCATGATGCAGGAATCTCTGTTATACAGCAGGTCAGACTAGAGGCCTACAGCAGGATAGACCCTAGGGCCAGGGTGCCTGTGAGGTTGATGCTTGTCTCTGAGGTTTAGGAGATCTATGTGAAATGACTTCCTCAGACAGAGTTGGTGCCAGGCTAAAGTGGGAGATTCCTGCCTCAGGCAGGCTTAATGTGTGGCCCTAGGAGTCTTTGTGAAGTCACTGCATCAAACAGAGTTCACGTGAGGCCATGTGAGTCTCTAAGGTTATGTCTGTAACTCTGCCTGCAGTGACCCAAGAGTGTAAGTACCAAGCTCAGGGCAGACTGTAAAGATCAAGGGCACAAACCCCAAATTGGCGGTAAGTTCTATATTCAGATTTCACCAACCAATTGCCAAGTGTGAACTCCTCAGCTTTAAAAATGGAGTCACAGACAGACCCCTGGGGTACTCTGATCTGTCTCGCCACCCAGGTGAGCCTACCTTTGTGATAGCTGGTCCCATACACCATGAATCACAGCAATATTCAGGTTACTCCCAGTCCCAAAGGACCAGTCACTTACCCCAGGTCAATTACACCTTAGCATTCACAACAAAGACAAGGCTTGTAGCCAATCCTACATGACAATTTATTAACTAGGAAAAGGAAACAAGAGTAATTTTCAATGTTAAAGTGGGTAAATACAGATACACAAATGAGTTACAATCTTAAGTTTCAAAAGGTAATAGAATCCGCTATAATCCGCAAGCGCTATATGTCCTTTGGGGCTAACCCAGACTGAGCAGTTCGGGCTCTCTTGCCTATGGCTAGAAACACCTGGCCTCCGAAAGTCATAGGGCTTGTCTACACTTGAAACGCTACAGCTGGTTCTCCCATTGGCATAGTCAATCCACCTCCTGAGAGGCGGTAATTAGGTTGATGGAAGGAATTCTTCTGCCAACCTAGTGCTGAGTACATTGGGGGTTGGGTTGGCTTATTGACATCACTCGGGGGTATGTATTTCTCACACCCAGATTGACTTAACTTTTGAGTGTAGATCTGGCCCCAGTAGCATAGAGATGATCAGTTCATTCTTGTGAGGGGTTTTAGTCTCTTCTTTCCATACGCTTTAGGCTGCAAGCTCAGCTGATGAGAGGAGTTCCTTACATGACTCATCTTCACAGGGAAGAGGCAGAATATCAACTAAAATCTTTTGTCTTTCTGTTGACGGAAATTCCAGTTGCAACGTCCTACAATAGTCCATCTGGGATCAGTGAACCTTTCCTTTTAGAAAGGGATCAGTCTCTCCCCTTCTGATCTGGGCCAAATGGTCTCTTCCACCTTTTTCTGCCCAGCAAACGGAAAGTTCTGTGCCTCGAATCCCATGGACCCAACCACCCTCTCTTGGTTGCCTAGCAACCCTGACTCATTCGCTGCCCCCTACTTTTGAATTTTCAAATTTCACAATTGCCACTATCTCCGGGAGGTCAAGTAAACTGGCCGTTCCCCGTGATAGTCACAGACCCAATGGTCACTGGCCGAGTCAAGCAAACAGACTTGCCCCCTGTCAAAAATATGACCTTTCTTGAAAAGTTTGAAGTTGCTCTCACCAGCTTTCTGACTCTTTATTCCACTGACCTCTGTGGTGATATAAAAGAGGAGTTAGAGTTTCTCAAATGCATTTACAAAGAAACCGTTGGCCCCAAAATACTCCCATGGTTTCATTTACTAAATAAGCTGAATGAAGGCTCTCAGCAGAGCCCCTTCCCCAATGTGGTTGTTGCACTTGGCATATTTTGCTGAATACCAGCACCTGCGGCCAACGCGGAAAAATCATTTAGAGTGCTCAGATGTGTGAAGGACTCCCACTGTGCAACTATGAGTCAGTCAAGAGTTAATGGCCTAGCAACACTTGCAGTTGAAAGTGATCTGGCAAGACTGGTCAATTTCAATAACATTATTGATTCATTTACTGCAAAAAAAAAAGCAGCAAAACGCTGCTATAAGTTGAAAATCTTAAAATAAATTGTACAGAGGCTCCTTTTATTTTTCTAGTTTCTTCACTCTAGTCTTTATTACCACAGACTGGCAGTATTCTTGTTGATTATATTTAGCTTGTACTTCAGTCTTTTATTCATCATCTCTTTGCTTGTATTCATCAGTCAAATTTATTTTTTTCTGGTGCTAGTGATACGTTATTTACACAGATGTTACAGATGTTTTGGAGGCCCCCTGAGATTAGGGCCCTGGTGCTCCTGGTGTAGAGTCAGTTATACGGCAGAACTGTGCCTTTGCTGTTATAGCTTGTTTCTCTTTGGGGTGGGGGTGGAATAAGCTATACCGGTAGGGTGTGGGCTCCGGGAGGGAGTTTGGGTGTGGGAGGGGACTCTGGGCTGGGGCAGGGGGTTGGGGTTTGGAAGGGGGCGCGGGCTCTGGCTGGGGGTATGGGCTCTGGGGTGGGGACAGGGATGAGGAGTTTGGGATGCAGAAGGGGGCTCCGGGCTGGGGCAGCGGGTTAGAGTGTGTGTGGGGGCTCCAGCTGAGGGTATGGGCTCTGGGGTGGGGATGGGGATGAGAGGTTTGGGATGCAGAAGGGGGCTCCAGGCTGGGGCAGCGGGTTAGGGTGTGTGGGGGGGTGAGGGCTCTGGCTGGGGGTATGGGCTCTGGGGTGGTGCTGGGGATGAGGAGTTTGGGATGCAGAAGGGGGCTCCAGGCTGGGGTAGGGGATTGGGGTGCGGAAGGGGGTGCGGGCTCTGGCTGGTGGTATGGGCTCTGGGGTGGGGACAGGGATGAGGAGTTTGGGGTGCAGAAGGGGGCTCCGGGCTGGGGCAGCGGGTTAGGGTGTGTGTGGGGGGTGAGGGTTCCGGCTGGGGGTATGGGCTCTTTGGTGGGGACGGGGATGAGGAGTTTGGGATGCAGAAGAGGGCTCCGGTCTGGGGCAGCGGGTTAGGGTGTGTGGGGGGGTGAGGGTTCCAGCTGGGGGTATGGGCTCTGGGTTGGGGACAGGGATGACGAGTTTGGGGTGCAGAAGGGGGCTCCGGGCTGGGGCAGTGGGTTAGGGTGCGGAAGGGGGTGCGGGCTCCGGCTGGGGGTATGGGCTCTGGGGTGGGGACGGGGATGAGGGGTTTGGGATGCAGAAGTGGGCTCTGGGCTGGGGAAGGGGGTTGGGGTGTGGAAGGGGGTGCGGGCTCCGGCTGGGGGTACGGGCTCTGGGGTGGGACCAGGACCAGTAAAATGCTCCCAGCATAGGCATGGCCATAGGAACTGTGCCTCAACAGAGCAGGGTGTTAGGCGCAGACCCTCAGAGCTATTTAGCTGTCTAACTCCCATTGATTTCAAGGGATCTTGGGCCCTATTGCCTAACAAAATTAGCTGTTAGCCCAGTAACGGGCTATGGAGCATGGCTGAGCAGGTCTAATTCCATCCAGTAGAGGGCAGTGGTGCTCACTTACACAGTCGCTCATACCCTTGGTGTATCAACCTCCTTTTCTTTCCGGATAGTTATATGCAGCTGCCATGCACTGGGGGGAAGGGGAAGTTAATATTTGCTCATTGGATGCTGCATTCATGAAATTCCTCATCTCCCGAAAGCTTCAGCCCAGTCTGAATCAGCACAGAACACTGCTGACAGGTGAGGAATGATTCCTTGCTCTGTAGCCTCTCCTGCTGCAATAGGGAGCAATTCCACATCCAGGCAGGCTCTCTCCTTAGCCATCCTAGACATATTTCTAAACCGGCCAGCAGGCTCCCTCATCCCTCTTTGACACCTGCTTTCCCCTGACAGTCACTGTCTCTCCCTCCCCCATCGCTCTATGCCTCCCTCCCCTCCCTCAACCATTGGTTGGCATCATATTCATTTCCCAACGATCTTTATCTGTGCCGAGTGGAAAAAAAAATAGTTTCAGATTTGCACATCAAAAGGAGGCCATGCCTGCTATCGGGAAAATTAATAAGAATTAAGAACCTTTCAAAAGCTGTGCAGTCCGATCTTCGAAATGGAACCAATTAAAAATATTCTTGACTTAGAAATGCTCCTATGTGCTTTGGGTCCAGGCTGAATAGGCCTTTTCACTGATGAAAGAATCTATTTTTCCCCTATTCAGACAATCAGGGAAACTTCAAAATACCATTTTCTTAGGAAGGTGCAGACTAAAATTCCTGCCACGGAAGACCCCTCTTATGAGCTTCAGAGAATTGTCTGATAAGAAAATAATGCAAGATAATCTTAAGTACTGGAATGTGACAAACTAGAAAAACAATTTGTTTATATGCAATAAAAAACAACAACAAAATCCTTCATGATACAGCTTCAAATAGAAAAATGTGCCAATCTCTGAAAACGGGCTTTGTTTAAAACATAAAAATGCATGTTCTGGAACCTGATGCCACAGAATTTATTTTTGAACATGTTTTTATTTAGCTTTGTGTATATTATTTACTTACTTGTTTTGTCCTTTTAGAAAACCTGAGCTGGTTATTACAACTGCATTTCATGAGCTCTCAGTGTTCCAATATCAAGAGAAACACATACAATAGCAGCACAAATAATAGAGTCTGAAGTAAAAATAAAAGAGCGAGAGAGGGAGAGAGCGACGGAAGAAAATGTAGGTTAGTGATTGAAGCCAGGGAGTGTACCTCAAGGTTCCTAGGTCTGCCACTGACCCACTGTGGAACCTTGGGTAAGTCCCTTAAACTCACCCAGTGCCCCAGTTTGCTCATCTGTACAATGGATCTAATCATACAGTACTTACCAGACCTAATTAACAGGAGGGCTGTGAGGCTTTATTAATTAATGTTCCTGAAATGTGTTGAGATCTTTGATTGATAGTCTTTAGCTAAGTGCTATTTCTATTAATTTGTATAACATTGCAAATGTGCGGGGCACTCTGCAAAGCAGATGATCCCTCATGCAAAGTGCTTGCAATCTAAGGCCCCAGTCTGGCAAACACATAGATACATGATTGGTGTCCATCCATTGATGGGACTGCTCACGTGCGTAAAGTTACTCTTGAGAATGTTTGCAGGATCAGGGCCTAAGGTAACTCAGTTCCCATCTCCCTCCTAAGTGCTGCCCAAGCCTCATCGCTCTTTTATCAGAACTAGCCAGTGTCCAAAGGGTAGTGAAATATTTCTAATGGTCAGAGGATCAATCTGGAGAAGCATCCAAAATGTATTTTGAGGGTATCTCTACTTACCCCAACGCCTCTGGCCGGGAAATCTGATGAGAAGAGACTTTCTAATGTGAGGCCCAGTGCCCCCTCACTCTGGCTGGTTGGGATATCCCAGGAGGATCTTTGTTGTTGTTATTACTTTGCAGCTAAAACAAAGAAGTGGAGAAACAGCATGAAAAAGAACACTGGGGAAAAAAAACCCTAATGTTCTCCGATCTCCGCTGAGGTTCAGTCCAGCTTTGGGTGACAACGCAGGGCAGTGTTTACTCAATGTGAGTCCAGTCTAGTGCAGAGGCATTAGCTATGGAGTCCTGGACAAATTACAAACTGGTGATTACCTTTGGCTCATCTCACCTCTCCTGGGATTTCTGACAGCATACAGTATTCATCGCCTCCTGCCCTCAGCTGTTTTGCAGTGTTATTGTGCAGATCTTTGTGTGAAACTAGGGGTACGTCTTCACTACCCGCCGTATTGGCGGGTGGCAATCGATTTATCTGGGATCGATATATCGCGTCTCGTTAATACATGATATATCGATCCCCGAACGCGCTCACCGTCGACTCTGGAACTCCACCGGAGCGAGTGGCGGTAGCGCAGTCGACGGATGAGCCGCGGCCGTCGATCCCGCGCTGTGTGGACCCCAGGTAATTCGATCTTAGATACTTTGACTTCAGCTACGCTATTCGCGTAGCTGAAGTTGCATATCTTAGATCAATCCCCTCCCCCCCAGTGTAGACCAGCCCTAGGTGGTCTACTGGTAGTTTTGGGGACTGGGTTTCAGAACTCCTGGGTTCTATTCCCTCCTCTGATGCTGATCCCTTGTGTGACCTTGCACCAGTTACTCAAATCCTCTGTACTCCCAACTGCCGAGCTCTAGCTTGAGACTTGTATCTTACTTGTAGTGAGGCGAAATTCATTAGTGGTTGTACAGTGCTTTGAGATCCACACACAGACGGCATCAAAGAGATGGAATTATTATTTTATTCTAGACAGTCTGTAAAACATGGTAGACTCCTTGGAGATGAAAGACAATATATAAATGTAGAAAGCATCTGATGAAGTGGGCATTCAGCCACGAAAACTTATGCTCCAATACTTCTGTTAGTCTTAAAGGTGCCACAGGAAAAAAAAAATGCTTTTTACAGATTCAGACTAACACGGCTACCCCTCTGATACAATATATAAATGTAGGTTATTGCCTATAATACAGATGACTACGCTGGAAATGAATGACAGTATCACATGATATCCATAGCAAGCCTTTTGAATTAAATATTCCCAAAGGGCGCACAACAGAAAGGGAAACACTTGCTCTGCAATTGTGATGCAATAATTTCTTAACATTACCTGAAATACCTGGTTGAGAAATGGGGCTGAAGATGAATAAAGTAACCTTCAGGCTGGTGGAGGTGTGCGAATGCTAAACCGTAGCCCTTTACCACAGCATGCAGCGCACTCATCCTCGACTGGAGCCTGCCAGATATTCATTCCGATCACACAGAAAAGTTCAGAAATGTCATGTTTCCTCCAAGGCTATCACCTTTTTGCTAAGCAGAAACTGTATCTAAATTTCATCTTTGCGAGCACAATTAGGCTCAGATCTGGGCTGGGTGATGGGTTCCAAACCCCCTTCCATTTGCAGCAGTGCACATAGATCACAAAATGCAGCAAGGTTTGTAACTAGGGCTGTCGATTGATCACAGTTAACTCATGCGATTAACTCAAACAAATTAATCGCAATTAAAACAATTAATCTTGATTAATCGCAGTTTTAATCGCACTGTTAAACAATATAATACCAATTGAAATGTATTAAATATTTTTGGATGTTTTTCTACATTTTCAAATATATTAATTTCAATTGCAACATATACAAAGTAGTATACAAAGTAGAGAGTGCTCACTTTATAGTGTTATTTTTTATTACAAATATTTGCACTGTAAAAATAGCAAACAAAAGAAATAGCATTTTTCAGTTTGCCTCATACAAGTACTGTAGTGCAATCTCTTTTGGTGAAAGTGCAACTTACAAATGTAGAATGTTTTGTTACATATCTGCACTCAAAAACAAAACAATGTAAAATTTTAGAGCCTACAAGTCCACTCAGTCCTACTTCTCGTTTAGCCAATCACTAACACAAACAAGTTTGTTTACATTTCCGGGAGATAATGCTGCCCGCTTCTTATTTACAATGTCACCTGAAAGAGAGAACAGGCATCCACATAGAACTTTTGTAGCAGGCATTGCAAGGTATTTACGTGCCAGATATGCTAAACATTTGTATGTCCCGTCATACTTTGACCACCATTCCAGAGGACATGCTTCCATGCTGATGATGCTCATTAAAAAATTAATGCATTAATTAAATTTGTGGCTGAACTCCTTGGGGGAGAATTGTATGTCTCCTGCTCTGTTTTACCCGTATTCTGCCCTATATTTCATGTTATAGCAGTCTTGGATGATGACCCAGCAAATGTTGTTCATTTTAAGAACATTTTCACAGCAGATTTGACAAAACACAGAGAAGGTCCCAATGTGAGATTTCTAAAGATAGCTACAGCACTCGATCCAAGGTTTAAGAATCTGAAGTGCCTTCCAAAATCTGAGAGGGATGAGGTGTGGAGCACGCTTTCAGAAGTTTTAAAAGAGCAACACTCTGATGCAAAAACTACAGAACCTGAACCACCAAAAAAGAAAATCAACCTTCTGCTGGTGGCATCTGACTCAGCTGATGAAAATGAACATGGGTCAGTCCGCACTGCTTTGGATGGTTATCGACCAGAACTCATTATCAGCATGGACGCATGTCCTCTGGAATGATGGTTGAAGCATGAAGGGACATATGAATCTTTAGTGCATCTGGCACATAAATATCTTGCAATGCCAACTACAACAATGCATGTGAACACCTGTTCTCACTTTCAGGTGACATTGTAAACAAGAAGCCAGCAGCCTTATCTCCTGCAAATGTAAACAAACATGTTTGTCTGAGCGATTGGCTGAACAAGAAGTAGAACTGAATGGACTTGTAGGCTCTAAAGTTTTACACTGCATTCAAAAATAAAACATTTATTTTTTTGTACATAATTCTACATTTGTAAGTTCAACTTTCATGATAGAGATTGCACTATAGTACTTGTATTAGGTGAATTGAAAAATACGATTACTTTTGATTTTTATAGTGCAAATATTTGTAATAAAAATAAATATAAAGTGAGCACTGCACACTTTGTATTCTGTGTTGTAATTGAAATTGATATATTTGAAAATGTAGAAAATATCCAAAACAATTTAAACAAATGGTATTCTATTATTGTTTAACAGTGTGATTAATTGTGCGATTCATTTTTTAATTGTGCGATTAATCACGATTACTTTTTTTAATCGCTTGACAGCCCTAGCTTTAACGATGCTGCAGGAAGGCAGCGTGGCCTCCCTTTGGACTTGAGGGTGAGGGACCACTACCCTCTCCCTGGTGGGAGGAGCCAAACCCACTCTGCCCCCCTCGCCAGAAATACGGGGTGGAGCAGGAAGTGTAAAGGGAGGGTCCAGCGGCTCAGTTGAGGCTGCACCAGGGGAGGAGGTGGATGTCTCTTCTAGGGAGCCAAGTCCTCTGCAGGATCCGGACCAGCAGCCAAGCAGACCAGTTCCCTACTGAGCGAAAAGACAGAGTACCCTGAGGAGAAGCTGATATGGCCACCTCCCAGCTGTGAGGTGGCAAGACAGAGCCCCAGTTTGATGGAGCAATGCCAACTAAGTGCGGTGGGAAGTAGCCCAGGAGAACCAAACTTTGGTCAGGTTGTGCTGCCAGGAAGCAAGACAGTGGATTTTGGTTTCCCCACTGGTCCAGTGGTGGGACCACCTGTCCCTAACAGGACTCTGGGCTGTGACCTGGTGGAATAGGGTGGGCTCAGGTCCCCCTATCCCCTTTGCTGCTATCCCATATCTTTGGATTGGCAACACACTCACCCCAGACCTGAAGGCATGTGCCTTGATTGTTGGTTGCCCCAGATAGCGGAGCCTGAGCATGAATTGGTTACTTGATGCAGTGAGTTGGAGTGGCCTCCATTCCCACTTGACAGTGTGGGATCACTACAGATGCATCTTCATCCAGCCCGTCTTCCTGGCTGTTTGCAATTTCTATTGTTCTGGGAGATTCACATCTCCCTACAGCCATGTAAGGCACATACCATCTCAGTGTCACTTTAGGACCAGTCAGTGAAATTCAATTAAATGCAAAAGCCTAGACGAGTCTGTCAGAGTTTCAAGTGCTTTTCAATTTTCGACTTTTCAATTTTTGAAATTCCCCAGAACCCTGATGTCTCGGGGTCATTTAAACAGTTGCCAATTGAGAAAGAACCAGAGAGGTTTTCTTCTGGGGCCCTGAACTCTCACCTATAAAGAGAATCTCTCTCCAGGAGGCTGCATTTTGGGAAAGAGGAAATTGTTTGGTTGACTAATTAAGTTTGATTGGATCCTTATCACATATTTTGATCTTGCTACACCTGATACTGAAAGAACAAAAGTGAATTTCTGCACTGCAGGCTGTTTCTTTTAACGTTGCTGCACACCCAGGCTTTTGCCACTTAATGATAAAGATCATTCTGTACTTAGAATAACTGTCAACTCCTCCATAGTCAAGAATATAATGAAAGTTACCGTAATTCACTGAGTTTTTAGATTGCAATGCACAGTAATTCAACACTCCTCTGTTCCTCTAAATCTGTTGATAAGATGCCACTTAGCTGTTGTCTTTATTGTTCAGATCTTGCACATCATCCTCTAAAGTGGGTCCAGTTTGTGATCCCTTGCACCAGTCTAGGCCTTAAACCCATCCTGGGAAATCTGCCTCTATATTTACATATGGTAGATGCTAGCCTGGGAAAACTATAGCATCTTTTTCAAGTTGTGTTTCTGGAGAAATCAGAGTACATGCTAAGTTGACCTATCCAGGAAGGGAGAACTTGTTTTTATAAAATATCGCAGCGATGTGGTGAGAGCATTTAGGACGTGTTTCAGATGATCTATTGCAATATCAATATACTGTATGTTATAGCTACTATAACAATCCCTTTAACAATACCTGCAGGCATTGTATTGTACATGCTCCAATCTTAATTGCTTTAGCTCACCAAAGATGCAATTTCAGGGTAAAGAGGATGTGTTCATAGGGAAGAAAATGTTTCTAAAGTCTTTTGTGCAGTGGGAACACAACAGCCAGTGGGTGCTGTCTGAAGGCCCAATCCAGCTCCCTTTACAATAAATGTAAAGAGTGGGATTAGGTCCTTGGTGCATAACTCTGATATCAGAGGAACACAAGAAATGTCAGGAACAGAAAAGTGCCACCTAGTCCAACATGTTAAGGGGGTTAAGGAGAATAAACAGGGATTCTGCCAGGAACAAGATGTCCTGGGGAGAAGCTCTATCCATTAATGAATGAAAGGGTGTTGAAATTCTCAATGATTCAGAAAAATAGATGGAATCTGGAACTCCTTTTTCAAATCTGTCAGGCGTAAGAAAAATAGAGGAAAGAAGTTAGAGTGCTTAGGAATTAAGGAAGGCTCTATAAAAACAGTGATTTGTAAAGGTCAGATAAAGGAATATTTGGGAAATTTGAATGTGCAGGAATCCACCATTTGGGACAGGATTTCATGGTATTAAAAGAGTTAGTTAGCAATCAGAATTGTATTTACGTATCAAGCACAGCTGGGACTGGGGGACTGAAAGTAAACTAATGTACAACTGATTTGCCAAGTAGGAAAGAGCAGTGGTCATGCCAGGTACTACTGGCCCACAAGTCTAACTTTTATCCCTACTAATGCAATGGAATCGCTATAGACATTCTCCAGGGTAACAGAAATGTGAGGAATGAGCATTGACTACAAGAGGGACGACTCATGAATAAAGATAGTCATGTGGATAGTCATTTGCAGGTTCACCACTTCCTCAGATGTCTGTCTTTTCAATTCAACTCTGTGCTTTAGCTGCTACTCAAAGCCCAAGAGCCGCTGAAACCCTGAGCTGTCCTGTTAATAGGCCGGACTTTAACTAAATGAGAGACTGGAACCTACTATGTCTTCTAGTAGATTTCCCATCAAAATAAGCTGTGTTTAACCCTTGATTCTTGGCTGGGAAGCAGGGGATGACTACACATCTGTGATGTTGCATGATTTAGACAAGCAAACCCACTTCTTTCAAACAAAGCACCACCATTATAATTCTTGGACCACGACAGGCAACATGAGACAGGAGACTAAGGCCCTGCTCCAGGAAAGCGTTCCTATTCAGGGCATCCCTGGAGCACATGTTTAAATGCCATTCATGCTTAAGTGTTTTCCTGAGTTAGGACCAAAGAGAGAAGGCAGCAGCTTTGCCAAGAGCTGGGAGGGTTTGTGAGCCCACTTGGAAGTTCAGCAGAAGAAACCTGTGCCATTGCGGACATAGCCCCAGGCCCCCCAAGCCCTGCTCCTGAGAAGCGAGGTGACAGCCAGCCAGTGCCCCAGCGCAGCTGCCTGTATAGCCACGCAGGGAACTTGATTTTACAGCTTACTTCACAACCACTCAGTAGGTCTTTGCCAAACCCCTCTGTGACTTCACACAAATGTAACATGCAGCTCTCGGGTCCCTTTCGTCTCAGCAGAACCCTTAGGGGGTCCCACCCCATCAGCCACTAGGAAACGAAGCCACGTGAATTC
This sequence comes from Trachemys scripta elegans, assembly GCF_013100865.1. NCBI lineage: Eukaryota > Metazoa > Chordata > Testudines > Emydidae > Trachemys > Trachemys scripta. Next base: position 28,302,252 of record NC_048312.1, on the reverse strand, counting down.
TAGTGCACAGTTGCTAGGGGGTCCCTGAGGATGCCTTAGCTACAGAATCTAGTCTTGAATGGACCCTAAAAATGTGACAACTTTATGCCTAGAAAAGGTGGTTTAGTCCATTTTAATGGATTGTAAAAGCGCCCTTTGAGCCATATGCAGTTTGATTCATAGCAGCTGAAGCTTGCTGTACACACACTGTACCAGTATAACTATGCCAGTTAGGGGCTGACTTTTACCAATATAGTGATACCAGTATCAGAGGGGTAGCCGTGTTAGTCTGAATCTGTAAAAAGCAACAGAGGGTCCTGTGGCACCTTTAAGACTAAGGCTACATCTACACTACGGGGGGGGGGGGGTCGATTTAAGATACGCAAATTCAGCTACGCGAATAGCGTAGCTGAATTCGACATATCGCAGCCGACTCACCCCGCTGTAGGGACGGCGGCAAAATCGACCTCTGTGGCTTCCCGTCGACGGCGCTTACTCCCACCTCCGCTGGTGGAGTAAGAGCGTCGATTCGGGGATCGATTGTCGCGTCCCGACGGGACGCGATAAATCGATCCCCGAGAGGTCAATTTCTACCCACCGATTCAGGCGGGTAGTGTAGACCCAGCCTAACAGAAATATTGGGATCACCAATACTTCTGTTAGTCTTAAAGGTGCCACAGGACCCTCTGTTGCTTTTTAGTGATACCAGTGATACCCCTAAGATGGACACAGTTATAGAGGTACAAACGTGCTTTGCACCGGTGTAGCTTATTCCCCTTCCTGTACAGTAATAGCGATACCAGTGGGAGCACGTTTATGCTGGTAGGGCTGCATTCACACGAGGAGGGGTTGTACTGATTTAACTATACCAGGATTGTGAAAAAGTTCAACTTTGGAGAGTTGTCTAAGCCCTAAGGCAGCTGGCTTAACAGGTGCTAGAAGTCTGCCCGTGTTAGTGCTTATCACTAAGGCTACGATTTAGTCACAGAGGTCGCAGAAGTCATGGAATCTGTGACTTCCAGCGACTTCTGTCACTTCAGCCTGCGGTGGTCGGGACCTGTAGGGTCCCCCGCTGCCCGTGGGGGCAGGGAGCTGCAGGGTACCTCTGCCACCTCTGGCAGCCCCCGGAGCTCCAAGCTGCTGCGGGCGGCGGAGTACCCCGAGCTCCCAGCCACCGGTGGGGGAACCCCCAGAGCTCCCATCTGCCACAGGTTGTGGAACCTCCAAGCTCCTGTCTGCCACCGGTGGTGGTGGCCCCTGGAGCAGCAGGTGGCGGGCGGAATCCCCGAGCCCCTGGCCACCATGGGCAGTGGGGGAACTCTGCAGCTCCTGGCCGCCGTGGGCAGTGGGGAACCCCCAGAGCTGCAGGCAGCAGGGGCACCCCACGGCTCCCAGCTGCTGAGGGTGCCTCCTAGCCCCTGTGCAGCTGACCAACTTCAGGCAGTGTCGGGATCCGCAGATCCCCGTTCTGTCAGGGACATTTTTAGTAAAAGTCACGGACAGTTCACAGCTTCCATGAATTTTTCTTTTTTGCTGGTCATCTGTCCGTGACTTTTACTAAAAATATCCATGACAAAATCTTAGCCTTACATATCTGATTGGATTCAGTGCAAATCACCTGTAGTGACCAAGAGAGAAAACACTCTGGTGCTTTACCAGTGGTTCTCAACCAGGGGTACACGTACCCTGAGGGTACGCAGAGGTCTTCCAGGGGGTACGTCAACTCATCTACATATTTACCGAGTTTTACAACAGGCTACATGAAAAGCAATAACGCAGTCAGTACAAACTAAAATTTCATACAGACACTGACTTGTTTATACTGCTCTATATACCACACACTGAAATGTAAGTACAATATTTAGATTCCAATCAACTTATTTTATAATTATATGGTAAAAATGAGAAAGCAAGACATTTTTTAGCAATAGTGTGCTGGGACACTTTTGTGTTTTTATGTCTGATTTTGTAAGCAAGTAGTTTTTAAGTGAGATGAAACTTGGGGGTACGCCAGACAGATCAGACCCCTGAGACGGGTACAGCAGTCTGGAAAGGTTGAGAGCCATTTACCTCACTTGTTTCGTACAACAGATTCTGAGGCGTGATTCAAAGCCCCTGCGTTTGTGTCCGACCTGGCTGTGTGTCTGAGCCCTAGAGAATTAAGATCTCCCTGTCTCCAGTGCAGCTTTACCTCAAAGGTAAAAACCAAGGGCTTGGAAGAGAAATACTTCTGTGTGAAGCTGCTCACAATTACTTAACTGCCTACAACGACCTCTCCCTTGTCCCAAGACACAGCTCTTTTAGGGGGAGTTTGCTGCAATTCCTCCTATCTCAGATTCCCTTTGTGGGTACCTTTCTCTGTGGGAAATCTCGTCACTTCTTAGCTGGCAGTTCCTGACCAGGCCCCAGAGGTATCAAGGTTCTGGAGATTTAATTAAAGACACCTCAGCAGAAAAGCACAGAGACTCAGGGAAATTATTCCCTGGTAAATTAGGAACATTACTATGGTTTGCTAACTCATGACAAATGTTGAGAGGGGCCAGATGATAGCTGGGACCGTGACCTTCCATTTGCAAAAACAATGATGCTTCTAGCTCGTCAAGATTCAGCCCCAATGGTGATCAAGGCCTGGAGCACCCAGAGGAAAAAAAATGGTGGCTTCTCAGCACCCACTGATGATCATAGAATATCACGGTTGGAAGGGACCTCAGGAGATCATCTAGTCCAACCTGCTGTTCAAAGCAGGACCAATCCCCAGACAGATTTTTACCCCAGTTCCCTAAACGGCCCCCATAAAGAGTGAGCTCACAACCCTGGGTTTAGCAGGCCAATGCTCAAACCACTGAGCTATCCCTCCCCACCCCAATTGCCTCCTGCCTGCAGATGATCAGCTGTTCAGAGGTGGGCAGGCATTGCTGGGTGGGAGGGGGAGGAGCGAGGGGCAGGAAGAGGTGGAGCGAAAGCAGGGCATGCTTGGGGAAGGGGGCGGGGCGGGAAGAAGTGAGGTGGGGAGCAGAGCTGGGGGTAGGAAGAGACGGGGCAAGGGTGGGGCCTGGGGGGGAAGAGGTGGAGTGTGGGCAGGTCCTGGGTCAAACATCCCCGGGGAAATGAGAAAGTCGGCAGACCGGGTGCCAAGACCCCTAGACCTCCCAGAACACTGACAGGCATAGCTGGAAACCAGTCTGGCTCACGTGTGTTTGTATTGTTAAAATAGGTATTCGATGTATTAAAATGTGGTGAGTGTTTAGACTCTATGAAATGCTTGTCAGTTGTGCTGCCTGCATTAATCTCACTTACAATCGCTGTTTCCCTGTGATAAGTTAATATTTAAGTATTTTCTCTGTAACTATATAAGTGTTTGCTCTAAAACTGTAAACCCCCACAGTCAGAAGCGAAGCATTACCAAGTGTGAAACACTAGTTTCCCACAAGAGGTGTTGTCTCCTAGACACCAGACGAACCATTGTGGAACATCAGTGGACAAAAGACTTTGTTGAGTGCTCCCTACACACCCATGAAGAGGAGACGTGCACAAGCACAAGTCCCATCAGCTTGAACTCTAGGGGAAGGGAATAAAAACTCTTGTCAAAAAGAAATTGTTCTCTCTATGATGCTTAGACTCTGAGGGGCAAGACTTACTAAGCATAAGCAAGAGATCCCCAGTGCTTGGTATGGGTTAGACCAAAAGGACATCTAGCGCTTACTTCTTATAGAAGTTTCTATTACCTTTTAGAACCTAAGACTGTAACTTGTTTGTGTGCGTATGTTTACCTGCTTTAACCTTGTAAATAACTCTCATTTCTTTTTTTTAGCCCATAAATCTTTACTTAATTTATTATAGGATTGGCTGCAAGCATTGTCTTTTGGTGTGAGATCTGAGGTGCAATTGACTTGGGGTAAGTGACTGGTCCTTTGGGACTGGGAATAACCTGAATATTGCTGTGATTCATGGTGTATGGGACCAGCTATCACATGGGCAGGCTCACCTAGGCGGCAAGACAGATTGGAGTACCCAAGGGGACTGTCTGTAACTCCATGTTAAGGCCGTTATAGAGCCTGAGGAGTTTACACTCAATACTTGCTCGGTGAATTCCTTGGCAACTTGGTAAATATTAAATTCCATGGCTGCAACTGATGGGAGCCTCTGGGCCCTGATGTCAGGAGTGGAGCAGTTCACACCTCTTATTGTTTCAGGCTCTTTGCAGACTCAGGCAGGCTGAAGCAGTTACACTCAGGGTATATCTACACTCCAGACACTACAGTGGCACAGCTACGCTGCTGCAGCTGTGCCGCAGTAGTGCGGTAGCACGGACACGTCGTACAGCAGTGGAATAGGGTTTTCCATTTCTGTAGTTAATCTGCCCCCTCAAGAGGCAGTAGCTAGGTTGACAGAAAAATGTTTCCATTGGCCTAGTGGTGTCTATGCTGGGGCCTATGTCGGCTTGACTGTGTCTCTCAGGGGTGTGATTCTTTCACACCCCCGAGTGACATCGTTTTGTAGTCCCAAGTTTTATGTGTAAACCAGGCCTCAATTCACATTTTTCAAGATTAACTCCACAAACAGAAGGGCTTGAAGTATAGTTTCCTCAAATGAACGTTGAGACTCTAGAGCACAATTTTGCTGCAAGGGGTGAATTTCTTGCCAATTTCCATGGGCACTGAATCGCGTACGATGCAGGCCTGCTGTCTTCCATTAGGATCCCATTATCGGTACATGTGCTACATATGGTGAGATTATTTTAAGAGCATCTTGGGGCAAAGGCTGACAATTTAGTTCTCAAGTCACAGCTTGAAAAATATTTTCCTTTCATATAAATGTTGCAACCTTAATAATGTAGATATTTTTTACAGGATTTAAATTCTGATTAGAAGAGCTTTAATTTAATTACCCATGTTTGCAAATTTCTTATTTAGAACTAATTCACTGATGATTCATGACTCTGTTAATATTAGAAAGGTGACCAGCTGCTGAAATGTGGACATTTAATCTGCTGATTTGTTTTTAATTTGTACAGGAAACATTAGTGGATATTTAGAGAGATATTAACCTTTCCTTTCTACGGCATACATTTGTGGCGTGATGGATCTGTGCAGAGCTGGGGGAGGGGAAAGGCAGGCTGAGGCACTCAAGTGAAAATAGATTTGTAAACATATTATTTTCTTCTAGAAAAGCACGCATATTGATCGTTTGGTTTTCATGTACAAGTGATTCATAGAGCAAAACAATTTTATTTGTCAAAGGGCCATGTAGGCTGTTAGTCAGGATATCACTGACTGGAGCTATTATTTTTCCCCAATTTGCGCTGTCTAGTTTTAAGCAACAGGGTTTCACACCTTCATTGGGATATATTTACTAATATAATCAATTGTTAATATATTTTTTATCTACAGTAGAACCTCAGAGTTATGAACTGACCGGTCAACCACACACCTCGTTTGGAACTGGAAGTACACAACCAGGCAGCAGTGGAGACAAAAAAAAGAAAAGCGCAAAGCCAGTACAGTACTGCGTTAAATGTAAATTACTAAAAAATGGAGGGAAATTAAAAAAAAAAAAAGATTTGACAAAGTGAGGAAACTGTTTCTGGGCTTGTTTCAGTTAAATTAAGATGGTTAAAAGCAGCATTTTTCTTCTGCATAGTAAAGTTTCAAAGCTGTATTAAGTCATTGTTCAGTTGTAAACTTTTGAAAGAACAACCGTAACGTTTTTTGTTCAGAGTTACGAACATTTCAGAGTTACGAACAGCCTCCATTCCCATGGGGTTCGTAACTCTGGGGTTCTACTATACAGCCTTTCATCCCAAGGTGAAAAAGCAGTCAACAAAAACGTTATTATTTTATTACTAGAGCTGGTGACAAAAGATTTATTTAACATAAGAACAGCCAGACTGGGTCAGACCAAAGGTCCATCTAGCCCAGTATCCTGTCTTCTGACAATTGCCAATGCCAGATGCCCCAGAGGGAATGAACAGAACAGTTAAACATCAAGTGATCCATCCCCTGTCGCCCATTCCCACATTCTGGCAAACAGAGGCTAGGGACACCCTCCCTGCCCAGCCTGGCTAATAGCCATTGATGGACCTATCCTCCATGAATTTATCTAGTTATTTTTTGAACCCTGTTATAGTCTTGGTCTTTACAACATCCTCTGGCAAAGAGTTCCATAGGTTGACTGTGCGTTGTGTGAAGAAATACTTCCTTTTGTTTGTTTTAAACCTGCTGCCCGTTAATTTCATTTGGTGAACCCTAGTTCTTGTGTTATGTGAAGGAGTAAATAACACTTCCTTATTTACATTCTCCACACCTGTGATGATTGTATAGGCCTCAATCATATCCCCCCCCTTAGTTGTCTCTTTTCCAAGCTGAAAAGGCCCAGTCTTGTTAATCTCCCCTCATACAGAAGCTGTTCCATACCCCTAATCATTTTTGTTGCCCTTTTCTGAACCTTTTCCAATTCCAATATATCTTTTTTTGAGACGGGACAACCACATCTGCACGCAGTATTCAAGATGTGGGTGTATCATGGATTTATACAGAGGCAATATGATATTTTCTGTCTTATTATCTATCCCTTTCTTAATGATTCCCAACATTCGGTTTGCTTTTTTGACTGTCACTGCACATTGAGTGGATGTTTTCAGAGAACTATCCAAAATGAGTCCAAGATTTCTTTCTTGAGTGGTAGCAGCTAATTTAGATCCCATCATTTTATAGGTACAGTTGGGATTATGTTTTCCAATGTGCATTACTTTGCATTTATCAACACTGAATTTCATCTGCCATTTTGTTGCCCAGTCACCCAGTTTTGTGAGATCCTTTTGTAATTCTTTGCAGTCTGCTTTGGATTTAATTATTTTGAGTAGTTTTGTATCATCTGCAAATTTTGTCACCTCACTGTTTACCTTTTTCCAGATCATTTATGAGTATGTTGAATAGGACTGGTCCCAGTACAGACCCCTGGAGGACCCCACACTTTACCCCTATCCATTCTGAAAACTGACCATATATTCCTACCCTTTCTTTCCTATCTTTTAACCAGTTACCGATCCATGAGAGGACCTTCCTCTTATCCCATGACAGCTTACTTTGCTTAAGAGCCTTTGGCGAGGGACCTTGTCAAAGGCTTTCTAATAGTTTGGTGAGGCATGATTTCCCTTTACAAAAACCATATTGACTCTTCCCCAACAAATTATGTTAATCTACGTGTCTGATAATTCTGTTCTTTACTATAGTTTCAATCAGTTTGTCCAGTACTGAAGTTAGGTTTACCGGCCTGTAATTGCCAGGATCACCTCTGGAGCCCTTTTAAAAAATTGGCGTCACATTAGCTATCCTCCAGTCATCTGGTACAGAAGCTGATTTAAATGATAGGTTACATACCACAATTAGTAGTTCTGCAATTTCACAGTTGAGTTCCTTCAGAACTCTTGGGTGATACCATCTGGTCCTGGTGACTTATTACTGTTTAGTTTATCAATTTGTTCCAAAACCTCCTCTAATGACACCTCAATCTGGGACAGTTCTTCAGATTTGTCACCTAAAAAGAATGTCTCAGGTTTGGGAATCTCCCTCATATCCTCAGCTGTGAAGACGGATGCAAAAGACCATGGAAAATGTTGACTATTCATCAAAAATTGAAAATTTAAATATTTTGGCTCAAAATGGTAATATTTGGATTTGGAAGTGCTGTCACAGTGCCTTGTGGGAGCTATAGATGGGGACCTCCCGCTTCCATTCTCCTCTATGGGCTGGGCTCCAGGGCTGCACTACATCAGGTGATGGGAGTCAGTGCACCATGGGAATCCCATGGCTGTCATGCATCCTAGGAGAGGAAGTTGGCTGGGAAGCTCAGCCTGTAGAGAATGGAGACATGAGGCAACTGAACTCCCATGAGTCACCATGGCAGCATATTTAAATCAAAATATTTTGATTTTTCAGCCAAAAACATTTTAGTTTTTGCTTGTTTCGTTTTTGACGAAAAATAAGAATTTTCTTGGGAAACGGATACTTTTTGCAAAAGATTTCACTTTGTGGAAAACCCAATTTTCTGTCAAAACTCAGTTCTGAGGGAACATTTCCACCCAGCCCTACTTATTACATACTTAGGGCCTGATCCAGCACACACCCAAGGGAGTAATTCTACTCCCAGGTGTTGTCCCTCTGAAGCGAAAGGGATGACTCCCATACCTGTTACTCCCAGATGTTAAGTCGTCCCTATGTACATGTGGGAATCACTTCATCACTGAAATACAGTCATGTCTTGGGTGGAGAGTAGCAGCTTTTGAAGTGCACAACAGTGATCAACAGTGAGGACAAGAAGTGCAGAGGAATACTGTCTCCAGCTGGAACCTCGAGGGAGGTGAAGGGAAGCCCGGTGCAGTGACCCTAGCTGGAGTTTGACCGGGATGCTCTTGTTTTGGCAGACAGTACCACGGGAGCTAGAGCAGAAGAAACGCAATAGCAGGCGTTCCAGGTAGCTCCCCACATCACCGGTGAGGGAGAATGTTAGACCCAACAGAATATGCCCATTAAGGCATCAGCTGTACCATCCTGGGCAACACCAGGTAGCACAACCACCCGAGCTCCAGGCCTACGGGAAGAGCAAGAGACATCTAAACACAGGCAAAGTGACTCGGGCTCTTTGTGCCTTGAGGCTAACCAGACCGCCGGGGACTGCCACATCCCCAGAGAACTGACACACGCCCACCCAGTCACTGACAATGGCAAGCACCAGACACAGCAAACCCAGCCTCCAGGGAGCAGATCCAACCTAGCAGCAAGACAGGCCTCTTCAGAAGGAGCTGTTTGGGGAATGAACAGTGGCTGGTGGCTTCGAAAGCCAGCCAGGGTCAGGGGCAGCCATCACCGTCACGTGTCCAATCCTCTGACCTCCATTCGTTAGCTGGCTGTGTTAGTTTATGGGTACTGATGTGGGCTGCTATGACATTGTATTGGCATTTAATTTGCAAAAGAGAAATAGAAGGCGTGGGGGTGGGGGGGAAGTGGTGGTGCGGGAGCTGTAGCAGCAGCCCCTGCAGCTGGTGCAGCCTGCCCCCGCCATGTTACTGGAGCCAGTAAAACAAGACCAGATTCTTTCCAGTGCTTCTGTGTGTCCCGCACCCATTACACCACTGCCTGAGTTTCTGTTCAAGTACAATGGCGAGGAGCGTGCTATACTGGTAAGTACAGACAGACACATGTAGAAAAGCCAGGCTCACTTTCTCATTGAATTTCTCTTATTTATGGCCTTGCACTTCGTTTCCACGGTAACACTCTATAAAGATTTATAGCCAGCAATAATTGCTCTCCATTTTACCACTTCTTTTTAATTTGAGACCCATTAGATTCATTTACCCATTGATATTTATGTGGCTCTTTTCAAGTCCTACCTGCTGTTTGTTCTCTTGATCTTCCCTCCTCTCTTCTCCCTCTCTGTTTAGAGCTGGCATTGCTTTTCCCTTGCTGGATAGCTTTTGCCGGGGTCGGCTTCTGGGCGATCTCAGCTCGGTTATTCTTGAGAGGGCCCAATGCCCCCCGATCTCTCCTTCTTCCCTCAAATCCCTGCAGCCGTACCTCTCCCCACACCCTCTCTCACGCTGTTCTCCATTGAGTGTCCTCCTCACCCCACCCAAAGAACACAAGGGCCTTGAGCAACTAGACATCGCTGCTAGAGCAGGCCAGCAGGGAGCGCTGCACCTACTGAATCGCCAGCGATTGCGCCTAACCACAGCTAAAGGCCCCTCCCCAGCCTAAGGGCATCCAAAGAGTTTGGAGGGCAGCAGATGATAGAACAGGGATCTGAGTGAGGGTCCCAGTGTCAAAAGTAGGGAGCCAGAAAGGGACACTGAGCAGAGAACCCTGGACAGTGCCCACTGCTCCTCAAAGGTGTCCAGGGAGCCAGCGGACTCTGAGGAACTCTGCCCGACTACATGACCTAAGGGAGGAGCAGAAACAGGCCCCCCAGTCACATCGCACCTCCCCATCCAGCTTCCTCCTCCTGGCAAGGTGCCCGGCCGCCCTGGCCAGCGCCAGGAGAAGGATGAGGAGGTCAGGCGACGTTGGGGGTTATGGCTGCGGTGTGCTGGAGGTGCTGCAGTGCGCTAAGCAGAGTGCGCTGCCTGAGACGAGGCCCAGCAGGCGCCGTAAGGTCCGGCAGCAGCAGCAGCCCCCAGGCATTATGGGAGGCTGGAGAGCTGGGGCAGAGTTTTGCCTCCGTTTTCACTTTGGGTCCTTGTTACTGTCTCCCAATCTCTCCGATTTCTGTTTCCAGCAGTTCTTGGGGCCCTCCCCCACTCCTGCTTGTTCTGATGGGATAATCTCCCCCTGTCGTGTCACAATTAGTTGAACAGGGCCTGGCCCAGTGGTACCTGAGGTCTGCTCTGCACGACAACGGCTTTTAATCCGTTCGGCTATTTCAGAGCAAGGGCTGATACATGAATCAGCAGATCCCTCCCTGCCCCCACCCCGTATAACTCAGTCACAGGAGTGAAGCTAACCAAGACAGGACCCAGTCACCGGCCTCTGCACATAGCTCCAGGTATGACTAGCCCGGGGTCTCCTAGGAGGAGCAGTGAGCAGAGCATGGAGTGTGGCTAACCTCAGGCTGAGTGTACAGAGGCCCCAATGAACAAAATTTAGTAAGTGGCTCAGTTGCATTTTGCACACAATGAAACATCACGGCCATTATCAATCGGCTCTGACATCACTGGGACCTGGAGATGGGCTGACGGGTAACCTGATCCACCATGAGAGGATCTGAAGTACTTTACCTTAATTTCCTCCTCACCCGTGTGTTGCCAACTCGGACAATTTTATCATGAGTCTTGCAATATTTGGTGGTGTTCTTAAAGCCCCAGCTCCTGGATTCCCATGATTACATTACGAGACTCTCAGCTGTCATTTAAAAACAAATAGCAAGTTTCTAGCGCTGGTGTCTGCAGAGAAAATCTGGAAAACATGACCTAGCCTAACCTTAAAGGTTCATAAACCAGATCAAAAATAAAAATAACCCCAAGAGATTTTTAAACCAATCTCGCGAATTTTGGGGGCCTGATTCATGAATTTTGAATGCTTAGCGTTAGCTGTATTGCCACCCATTAATATCAAATTCCATAGGGGATAAATGGTCCTGAAGTGGGACGTAGGCTGTGGGTATCGCTGAACCTCAACGTTTAAAAAATAATGAATCAGACCCCCCCAAAAATCACGGGATTATTCTTTGAAAGACAAAATAAAGTTTTTTAGCTGCCTTCTGATTTTAGCCTCTCCCTGCCCTGCCCACATGTGCATGTGACAGCCAGCACTGGTGGGAAATGTGACCATGGCCACTGTACTCTGACATCAATTAGCTTTGTGCCCCCTATCCTCCACATCAACTTGCCCCCCTCCCACATCTGCCCCTTGCCTCTCAGCTCCCTCTGCTCTCCTGAAGATGGGGGGCTCGTTACATCCTGCCAGGGCAGCACCAAGGGGCTCTCCTCTCCCCTTTCCCAGGCCTCGTGTTGCAGGGCAGAAGGGGAGGGGGAGTAGGGGCAGGGCTGTAGGGCTCTTTCTTCTCCTGGCAGTGTGGGACTGTCAGCTGTCCCAGGCTCTGCAGACCCAGTTCTAGTCCCACAGATCTGGAAGAGAGAGAAGAGAGCTCTGCCTGCTTCCTGCAGCTACTCTGATTGGCTGTTCTTCTGCAGGAGGCGGGGACGGGAGGAAGGCAGCCAGTCAGAGAGGGTTTTTCTCTGGGTAGTCCAAAAGCTGCATGTAGGCGGGAGCTTCTGTTCTGGGGTCAATGGCAGACTGGCTCCTGCAGAGGCCAAAATTGGTGGGAGTTGGCGACACCGTGTGCTGGCCCTTTGTACTGGGGGGGGAGGGGGATTTCCCTCCAAAAGTGAGAATGAAGCTCACGTTATTCAAGTATGCATTGAGAGCGAGATGTACTTGCACATGTGTGTGCACACACCAGAAGTGGCATTCCCACACTTGCATTCATGCCACACACCAATTTCACTGTGTTGGTTAAGGGTTTGATTTCCTGCTAAAACAGTTACACCAGTACAATACCGACCATGGATGCAGTTCTAGCAGTATAACGATGCTTTACACTCATACAGCTTATTTCCCTTCCCTTTACACCGCTATAACTATGTCCACACTAGTGGAGGGGGTTGTGCCTCCGTAACTATATGTGTTTCAATGGTGCAGCTTCTGTGTAGACAAGCCTTAAGTGGTACCTATGTGGGTCCCCAGCACAAAGGGTTAATTTCACCCTCCTTTAGCAGAAATTGGGGTTGGTTGGATGTTCACAGGAAATGAACCCAATAAAGTTGTGGGCGCTGCCCAGAGGGAATATGTTTTAAAATGTTGGGTAACACCCAGTTCTGCTTTCTAATTCCAGGGGTTCATTTAGAACTAATTACAAGGAACCGTAATTTCTGGTTGGTGAATATTTGTGACTAAGAGGCTGGCTGTCATGGTGCTACAAACACGTTCACCATCACCACAATAACGATAAATAATTGATTTTTTTGGTTGTCCATCAGTGTTCGCAAGAAGAGAAAATGATTGTTTTGCCAAAAGAGAAACTTTCTCCCTTGAAACACAAAACTTTCAGGGACATCCCGCATCTGGCCTCGATTTGTAAAGTTACCCTGTGGCCCCACATTGCCATTGCGATGTCCTGATTCTCTGCTCAGCAAGGTTTCCTGGTTATGAGCCGCATGTCTTGGTGCATGGTGTCATCAGATCTCATGCTCGCAACCACCCTGCAAGCAAATGGAATAAGGGGCACTTGCCGGGCTTCCTGTGCTGGGAGAAGGTCCCTCACAGCTGTGCTGCTGCCCGGAGCCAAGGAAAGGGTGGCCAAGCAATCACTCAGCGTCTCGCTGGACTGCTCCTTAGGGCAAGTCTACACCACCGCACTACATCAGGGCAGGTACAGCCGTGCTGCTGTAGCACGTCTGATGAAGACGTGCTACGCCGAAGGGAGAGCGCTCTCCCATTGGCATAATTACTCCACCTCTGTGGGAGGCGGAAGCTATATTGGCCAGAGAGCGTCTCCCGTCAACATAGTGTGGGGTGGACAGTACTTAGGTTGATGTGACTTACGTCGCTCAGTGGGGGTGTCTTTTTCACAACCCTGAGCGACATACGGTACATCGAGTTATGCGGTAGTGTAGGCCAGCCCTTAGTCACCTACGTCCCTGAGCAGTGGAACATGTAGCTGACCACGCTGGAGCTGGGCTTCTCCAGGGACTCAGCCAGGTGGAGGCACATTTCCAGCCCTGCCTTGGGAAGACCATCCCCAGCTGCAAGGATGTGGTGCACACATTTTTTATCTATTATTTTATTACATGATTTTTTTTTGAAAATCACGAATTGCTTCAATGTTTTGCTCTTGCCAAACCTGTGACTTTCATGGTTGAAGATAAACAGCTATAGCGAAGTACCAGTCTCTAAAGTAACAAGAGTTTGCATAATTTTCACTGCAGCATCTGAAGTAGGCATTCGGTACACAGACTCATTGTTTAGTTTCATGGGAGTAAGCTCCAGGCTATTTGCATGCTTGTGCGTATCTATTTCATAACAAAGAGTGTTCAGTAAAATATTGATGTCCCTCATTGTAGCCTTCATTTCAAGGTATGTGGCCCTCAGTTCGAAGTCCGGGGTTGCGAGGTATGATGGCCTCTTTTCCCCCTGGCCTGCAGCCATCTTGTGCAACACTGCGCTTGTAAACTGGAAATCTGCCTCTTTGGACAAAGCCCGACTCGCAAGAGTTACACTCCTCCGAGGCTCTCTCGGCACACGCGCACGCCTCTGCTTTATGGCACTTGCTAAAAACATTTTGCTAAAAACATGCCTCTGCCCGTGGCTGAGGAGCTAATGGGCGCCTGGCGTCACACGCTGTTCTGAGTGGGGATGACGGTGCCATGACTCACACAGAGTGTCTTGCCTCCTGCACGGAATCCACGCCTGAGAGAATGCTGCAGTGAGTCAGCGGGGATCTCGTTGCTAACGAGAGGATCAGCGGCACAACGAAACGTTCTCTTAACTGGCACGTCCTGCTTCTTCTCCGCAGACCAGAAATAAGGGGGCTGTGCAGCCAGAAAAGGAGCCCCTGCCTGTGCCGGGGGTGGGACTAGATACCTCCTGAGGTCCCTTCCACCCCTGAGATTCTATGATTCTATGAAAGGAGTAGAGTGGCTGGCAGCCTCTGTATATTCACTCCGGCAGAAATTCCTGTGCCAAGCAAGTCCTGGCTCTGTGACTAACCCTAGCCACAAGGAAGGGATTTGTTTAGAGTAAAAAGCGAATACTTGGAAAGGAGAAATCAAAAGCAGAGCTAAAAGTCCTGTTTGGCCCCTGGGATGCCAGGCAGGACCTCTGCAGGGTGCTCTCAGTGCTTCGTCCTGGGCAGCTCTCAATGACTCTAGTGGTGTGGGTCCTACCACAGCCCTGAGGGGCCCGTCATGTTTTCCTAATAGTCAGTCTAAATTCTCCTTTGTATCATTTCATCCCCTGACTCCTGTATTTAACCTGTTGGAACAAGCCGGAGCTAGAGGTAGGAGTGCCTTCAGAGACGACGCATGACACACTGCCCCAGGGGAGTTCCGGTGGGATTCCTCAGCTAGATGAAGAAACTTGGCCAGGCACTGTAGCTGGACATGTGTGTTACACACTCATCAGGGAGAAAGGATGGCCCAGTGGTTAGGACATGAGCCTGGGACTTGGGAGACCTGCAGTCAATTCCTGCTCTACCATTGATTCGTTGTGGCCTGGTGGCTAGAGCCGTGGGCTAGGACTCAGAGACCTAGCTTCTACTCTGGCCATTGGCTGGCTGGGTGATCTTGGGCAATTCACTTCACCGCACCATGCCTCAGTTTCCCCATCTATAAAATGAGGATAATGACATTGTCCTGCTTTGCAAAGTGCTTTGAGATCTCCTGATGGCTAGGTTCTACTTAGACCTCATCTGTGTAATGGGGATAAAAGGCCTGCCCTACCTCACATGGGAGTTGTGGTGATAAATACACTAAAGACTGTGACAAGCTCAGATAATACAGTGATGGGAGGAAGATAAATATCCTGGAGAGTTAAACCGGGGAGATTTGGTCTTTGTGGCATCACACAACTTAATATGGTTGGGGAGAAGAGCCGCCAAGCAGCAGAAGGTCCTCACAGACCCATGAAGCCATGTGTGTATAATGGGGACTAGATGGTGGATGGGGAAGAATAGGTCTTACTTGTTTCAGGGAACTCTGTGTGTGTGTGTGTGTATGTGTGTGTGTTGTGTGGTGGGGGATGAATGTGCACACTCCAGAAAGATGCGGAGGTGGTGTTTTAATGCTCTTGCACTAGTTTGTGTGTTGATGGAAGGGAGTGATGGGGCCTTTGGGAAAAGCCTTGATTTTTTCAGAGCTCTGGGTGCATGTGTGGGGCAGGAGTGTGATATGTGGCCATTAGAGAGGCGTAGGTCTTCATGGCTTTGCACCACTGTGTGTCTGCATGGCCGGAGAGTGAGGTACAGCCATCGGGGGACACGTTAGCTTTCACTGTTTCACAACTGTGTGTCAGAGTGTTTGGCAGGGGAGTGATATACAGTCATCAAGGAGACATTGGTCTTTATGGGTTCATAGCTGTTGTTGAGAGGTGAGCTGGGGGTGTGGAGGAGAACAAGGGAATGACAGATGAGCCATAGGGGAAGAGCAACTCATTGCAATTCTGTATCGCTGTGTGTGTGCAGTAAGAGCCAAGCTGCAGTTGAGGTTAAAGGAGCTGGTTCTCGCTTGGATTTTGACAATAGGCTTTGCAGGGTCTCAGCCCTGCAATTCGAAAAGAAAGTGGTTTTTAAGTGTATCAGGAACAAAATGAACCCTAACAACGGTATGGGTCCATTCCTAGATGGAACTGGTAGAAGTATCAATAATAATGCAGAAAAGTTCAATAAATATTTCTGTTCTGTATGTGGAAAAAAGGCAGCTGATTTCCATGATCTGATGATGATTAAATACTTTCCATTCCAACAAGAACTGAGGCCAGGTCCACACTACAGTGTATAACTATGTCACTCTGGGTGAAATCCACAGCTCTGAGTGACGTAGTTATACTGACCTAATCCCCCCCCCCACATGTAGACAGTGCTGTGTTGACAGGAGCGCTTCTCTCATTGACAGAGCTGCCGCCTCTCGGGAACTCTGCTGTTGGTGTAGGACCATCTTCACTAAAGTGCTACAGCGGCACAGCTGTACTGAGGCAAATGTTGAACAACAGCTACTAAAGTTAGACATTTTTAAACCAGCAAGTCCTGATAATTTGCATCCAAGAGTTCTAAAAGAGGTGGCTAAGGAGTGCTCTGAAGCAATAATGTTGATGTTCAGTAAGTCTCAAAACACTGGGGAAATTCCAGAAGACTGGAAGAAAGCTAATGTTGTGCCAATATTTAAAAGGGTAAACATGACTGTGATGCTGGCAAACCAGGTGCCAGTTCTTGCCCAGGCTTTAGGCTTCAGCTGAGCACTGAAAAATTAATTGCTGGAAACCAGTCTGTTACACCTGTGTGTTAAGCTGGTTAAGATGGGTATTGGAGTTCTAACAATGTGTTTAGATTTTACGAAATGCTTGTAAGTTTCTGCATGCATTAATCTCACTGATATCTTTATCACATGCTATAAGGTAACTTTTAAGTTTTGCTTTATAATTGTAAGAAATGTTTGCTCTAAAAATGTGAACCTGTCATGAGGAATCCTCTCCTGCTTATCAAGAAGGCTATCAAAACTAAAATGGGCCATCATGGGACATCACAATACAAAGACTTTGTCAATTGCCCTGTGACAGGGTGTGCTCCCCACATTAGCCCTGCAAGAACTGAATTAGGCCAGGCAGGCCCAGTGAGCTGATTAGACTGTAAAGGGAGTGGGGGGAGCTTTAGGCTGGAGGCAGCTAATTAGAAAGAAGCTCACCTGTGAGGGACAGGCGGTGTCTTCTACAAAAAGACTGGAAATTGGACACAAAGGAGGCTGCTGGGAAAAGCTGCAGTCACTCCTGGGGAAGAGGGTTTGGAGGTTGCAGAGACATATAGCCTGTAGCTACTCCTTGGGAGAAGGGAATGCGGGGACTAGCAAACCCAGAGGAGTGGGAATGGCCAGGAGGTATGGAAGCAGCTCAGGGAATGGAAGCAAACTGCAGGGAACAGACCTTGGCTGCTGTTTAGAATCATAGAATTCTATGGGTTGGAAGGGACCTCAGGAGGTCATCTAGTCCAACCCTCTGCTCAAAGAAGGACTAATCCCCCAGACAGTTTTTTGCCCCAGATCCCTAAATGGCCCCCTCAAGGATTGAACTCACAACCTTGGGTTTAGCAAGCCAATGCTCAAACCGCTGAGCTATCCCTCCCCTACAGGGTCCCTGAGCCAGAAGCTGGAGTAAAGGGGGGGATCAGGTTCCCCTGCCAGCCACTGTGGGAGTGGCATTGTGGGGCAGTGAAGTGGAAGATTTCCTGAAACTGCTGGAGAGCAGGAATCCTGATACATGCATCTTGGAAGGGGAAACTACACTAAGGTGGGCTAAGTCACAAAGAGGATGCTGGGGCTCCTGGAGTGAGAGAGGGGTTACAAAGGAGAAACAAATGCGGCATAACCATCGGAAGGGGTGTCTGTCTGTCCAAGCTAATCCCCAGAACAGCCAGGAGGTGGTGCCGTCTGGCAGTGAGTACAGCAACCTGTCACACTTGGTGGAGAATGTGGGCAGGATGGTCGCCTTTGATAAAAGGGGTCTGTTGTGGACTGGGCCTGACAAGAACCCCAAGGTGAAGGCAGGGAGGGATTGTAAAGCAGCTGAACCCCACCCCAAGGGGCCATAACAGAGCCAGAGCCCCTAAGGGAAGGTAAAAGTGGAAATGCTCCAGCACAGACTTTATTTGCTGAGGGAAGTTGTATCTGACTAAGGGGGATGCTGGAGTTGCTGCTCCCACAGAGGGGAGCTGAGAAGCAGCAGGGGTGAGGCACCTGCCCTGTGGGGACAGATATTAGGGAACCAGCAGAGACTGTGGGAAGCCGAAATGTTTTTCCAAGACTGTCTGGTGCGAGTGTCTGGTGTATAGCAGCAATGGACAGAGTCCTGCAGGAGAGAAGCAAGAGGTGTAGTAAGGGCCAGGAATGGGAAGGGTGCTTTGGGACCAGGAGGCCAGAGGTCTACCCTGAAAGGTGCTTTGGCTGTGGGAGCAGGGGCACCTGGAGGGGGATTGCCCCTATTTGGAGGGAAGAAAAGAGTCATACCAGGTGGCCAGGATGGAGGCCAGGGTCCAGAGAGCCCCACCCAGTAAGTGAATGGGTTGGAGGAGGACTTGCTTTCAGTGTGGGGAGAAGGGTCCTGTAATGAGGCATTGCCCCACAGGCCAAAGAGAGAGTTAGGGAAAGGGCCAGGGTCTGAGGCAAGAAGGAAAGGAAGAGTCTGGGGCCTGTAAGGAGCCCATAAGGATGGTGGAGACCCATGTAAGGTGAAAGTGTGGGGACAAGAGACCCCCAGGGAGGAAAGGAATCAATGCAGGGCTAACACCGAGATAAGCCAAACACCAGTGGGGACTCCGACTCTGGGAGCCTGGGTGCTGGAGGACTCGGTGTAGCGGGTCGACCAGCTGACAGAGAAGCTGCCAACTGTGGCACGGGCCTGCAAGGGGGCTGCACAGGACCTGGAGTTCCAGTGCTCTGGAGAAACAGGACAGGCTGCAGCTCGTGGTCAGGTGCCTCAGACAGGAAAGGGGTGACCTGAGAGGCCAGCTGCAGCAGGTGTAGGGTAGGTGATTTAGAGTAGGAGAATACTGCCCACCCTGGGGTTGCGGTCTGGCGGGGGAGGGTGGGTGCTTCATGGCTGTGAAGGGGCAAGTACAACAGGGCTCGTCCCATCAGCTTGAATTCTGGAAGAAGGAAGTAAAAATAGCTGACAAGAAAACTTTACATTTCTTTTGCTGTTTGGACTTTCACAGGGCCAGAGCTATGAAGCAGAAGCAGAGAGCCCCAGGGGTAACCTGGGCTGGCCCTAAAAGTCATTCAGAGCTGACAGATTGCTCCAGCTCTGTCACCTTTTGAAACCATAGACTGCAACTTATTTGTGTATTTATGTATCAGAGGGGTAGCCATGTTCCATTACTTGCATCTGAAGAAGTGAGGTTCTTACCCACGAAAGCTTATGCTCCCAATACTTCTGTTAGTCTCAAAGGTGCCACAGGACCCTCTGTTGCGTTTTGTGTATTTATGTTTGCCTGCTTTAACCCTGTGATAATTCTCCTCTCTTTTCTTATCTAATAAATCCTTAGATGGTTTACTATAGGATTGTCTACAAGCATTGTCTTCGGTGAGACCGAAGGTACATATTGACCCAGGGTACGTGACTGCTCTCTTGGGACTGGAAGCGATCTGAATATTTTCTGATCTTTGGCATATAACAACCATCTATCAATAAGTCCAGCTTGCCTGGGTGGCAAGAGAGACTGGAATGCCCACGGGGACTGTCTGTGACTCCGTGGTAAGGCTGTTACCTTGGAGTTCACACTTGTTACTGGTTTAATGAAATCTAATTATAGAACATACAACTAGTTTGGGCTCTCCACCCTCTTCTTGACAGTCTGCCATGAGGTTGGCAGTCACAGTCGTGAACCACCCCAGACAGCGTGACAGTGAGGACCCAAGTAATTATAGGCTTGTCAGTCTGACACTGATCCTGGACAAGATAATGGAGTGTCTGATATGGGACTTGGTTAATAAAGAATTAAAGGAGGGTGATGTAATTAATGCCAGTCAATATGGGTTTACGGAAACTTCATCTTGTCAAACTAACTTGATATCATTTTTGATGAGATCACAAGTTTGATACTGTTAATGTAATATACTTCTGTAGGGCGTTTGACTTGGTACCACATGACATTTTGATTAAGAAACTAGAATGATACAAAATCAACATGGCACACATGAAATGGATTATAAACTGGCTAACGAATAGCCTTAACTAGGGGGTCATGGAGAAAAGTTGAGGGGGGTGGTGCGGCAGGGCGGGGCCAGCCCTGACTGGGGGCGGGGAGGGAGTGCCACCCAGCCCCTCTCTGCCCCCAGCTCTGCTTCCATCCCACCCCCAGCTGCGCCCCCAGCTCCTGGCCCCAGCCTGAGGCTTGGCGCATCTCTACTCTCGGCCCTGCCCCCGCCTGTGCCACTGGCTGCGCCTTCGTTCCCAGCTGGGGGCTCAGGCTAGGTGTGGGGGCAGGGCTGGGAGCAGAGTTGAACCTGGCCATGGGCCCGGCTGCTGGCCCCCAACACAGCCCAGCTGCGGCTCTGCTCCTGCCTTCTCCCCCAGCCTCGGCCCCTGGTTGTGGCTCTGTCCCTGACTCCACTCCCGGCCCGAGACCCATGCCCAGCTGTGGCCCCAGCCTTGGTCCCCTTACCTCTGTCCATGTCTCCCCCAGCCATGGCCTCACTCCAGGCCCCGGCTTTGGAGGGGGGAGAGGGGAGAGCAGACAGGGCTGGGGGAGGGCATGACCCTTAAAAGATTATGGCCCATTGCTGTAACCAAAGGGAGAAACATGTTTTCTTCCAGACAAGAGGGAGGGTATTTCCCTGTCTCTAATGTAAATTGAGCATGGTGGCAACCAGAAACAACGGGCAGTTCATTTGCACCGGAGGTAAACGGGAGGAGATCAGCTGGAGTCTGGTGACATCCTGACTCTGCTGACACAGCCAAGACATGTGGGGAATACAAAGAGAAGCAAAAGGCATTCTGGTTATCCATCCCTGAGGGAGCAAAGAGCTCCATGCTCGTTGCATCCATGAACGGTGGATCCCCGGCCAGGTGGGCTGGTGATGCTAAGAAGAGGCTGTAGGACAGAAAACAGCCTTAGGCCAGGATTGCAGCTTCTGGAGTTAAGTGTTTGTGACTAGAGAGCTTGATTATACTTCAGTTTTATTTGTAACCATTTTCTGTTTTTATTCTCTCAGCTTAGTATCACTTCAATCTGTCCTTTTTAAATAAACATACTCTTGCTTTATTCTAAGCTCATCGCAGTGATGTTCCATTAAAGTGTGGCAGGCATCCTCAGCTGAGCCAACAGGCTGGTGTGTATCCTGTCTCTTTAGAGACAGAGGTAATTTCTGTGAGTGTCCAGTAGATATTGCAGAGGAATACTCTGCCAGGGGGGTCGGGAACTGGGTACTGTGTGTCACTTTGCAAATCAGGTAAGGGCTGACAGAATGCTAAGGAGTTTGGCTGGTTGGCTAACTGACTGGGGTGGTCAGGAGCTATCACATAGCTTAGCACCAAAAAGATCCCTCTTTTGCTAAGGCAACTACAGGGTTTAAGAAAGATGAATTCTAACTAGAACTGGTGCAGAGAAGGGCTACTAGGCTGATCAGAGGAATGGAGAAGAGAGTCAAGGAGCTTGGCTTGTTTAGCCTCACCAAACAAGGATGAGGGGAGATGCGATTGGTGTTTGTAAATACATTAGAGGGATAAACACCAGGGAGGGAGAGGCATTATTTAAGTTAAGGGCTAACGTTGGCACAAGAACAAAGTAATATAAACTGTCCATCAAAGAGTTTTGGCTTGAAATTAGATGGCGGTTTCTAACTATCAGAAGAGTGAAGTTCTGGAACAGCCTTCCAAGGGAAGGGGCAAAAAATCTAACTTGTTTTAAGACTGAGCTTGATAAGCTTATGGAGGGGATGGTATGATGAGGTTGCCTACAATTGTATATGGCCCATCCATGGCTGCTATTAGCAAATATCTTCCACAGTTGGAGGTGAGACACTAGATGGGGAGGGCTCTGAGTTACGACAGAGAATTCTCTCCCAGATGTCTGGCTGGTGGGTCTCCTACAAATGCGCCGGGTCTAACTGATCACCCTATTTGGGGTCAGGAAGGAATTTCCCCCTGGGTCAGATTGGCAGAGACCCTAGTGGTTTTTCGCTTTCCTCTGCAGCATGGGGCAGGGGTCACTTGCAGGTTTGAACTAGAGTAAATGGTGGATTCGCTGTAACTTGAAGTTTTAAATCATGATTTGAGGACTTCCGTAAATCAGGGCTTGTCTCCACTTACTGGGGGAAGCAACGCATGGTGATCGATCTACCGGGGGTCGATTTAGTGAGTCTAGTGAAGACCCACTAAATCGACTGCCGATCGCTCTCCTATCAACTCCAGTACTCCATCGGAACGAGAAACATAAGGTAAGTTGACGTGAGAGTTTCTCCTGTCAACCCAGCATGGTGTAGACACCACAAAAGATCAACCTGAGGTATGTCGACTGGAGGTCAACCTAAGGTACGTAGCTGGAGTTGCATAACTTGGGTCCACTGAGCCCCATAGTGTAGACCTGCCCTCAGCCAGAGGTTATGGGCTTATTACAGGAGTGGGTGGGCGAGGTTCTGTAGCCTGCAACGTGCAGGTCAGACTAGATAATCATGATCATTCCTTCTGGCCTTAAAGTCTGAGTTCTGGATGCCCCAAGAAAGCTTCATTGATATAGAGTAATGTAAAGCACTTGGTGAGCTAGGCACAAGCAAACAATACACATTTTAAAATGGCCAAGCGCAAAGTCAGACTTCTGGGAACAAAGACTAAAGGCCATACTTACAGGGCTGGGGACTCTATCCTGGGAAACAGCGATGCTGAAGAAGACTTGGGGTACCTGGTGGATAATTAGCATGAGTTCCTAGTATTACACTGTGGCCAAAAGGGCAAGCGAAGTCTTGTGTAGGAGTAGATAGGTTCTGTTACCTCTGCATTTGGCATTGGTGCGACCGCTGTTGGAATACTATTGGCGCCCGTACTTCAAGAAGGACGTTGATAAATTGGAGAGGGTTCAGAGAAAGGCCATTAGAATGATTAAAGGATTGGAAAACCTGCCTTATAGTGATAGACTCAAGGAGCTTAATCTATTTGATTTATCAAAGAGAAGGTTAAGGGGTGATTTGATCAGTCTGTAAGAACCTACAAGGCAAACAGGAATTTGATAATAGAGGGCTCTTCAAACTAGCAGACATAGGTAAAATAAGATCCAGTGACTGGAAGTTGAAGCTAGATAAATTCAGACTAGAAATGCAGCACAAGTTTTTAACCGTGAGCATAATTAGCCATTGGAACAACTTATCAAGGGGTTGTGGTAGGCTATCCATCCCTGGCAATTTTAAAAAGTTTGGGTCTTTTTCTAAAGATGCTCTAGTTCTACCTAATCTATTGGACTTGAAGAAGGAATTAATTCAGGGAAGTTCTCTGGCCTGTGTTAGGCAGGAGGTCAAACTAGATGATCATAATGGTCCCTGCTGGCCTTAAAATGTTTGAATCTGGGATGAAAAACGCTGCCTTAATCAGAGCAAAGTCTATCTCATTTTCCAGCCCAGTGCTGTGAGCTGCAGGCTATGCACACCTATAGAGTTTCCTTAATGGAGAAACTCAGATTTGGAGTCCAGGAGATCAGTCTACATGTTTACAACTGTCCCTTTTGGCTTTAAAAAGCCGAAGCTTCCTTTGGCCTGAACTTGCACTTCTTTTCTGTAGTGAATATGGCTCTAACTTATTCCGCACTGTAGCTATAACAAGAACAGCTAAGAAAAACTGGGGCTTTCATCATGGAGCCAGTGAGAGCTTGGCCATTCGTTTCCCTGGGAGATACCCAGGCGCTTGTTGCGTGTTGCAGAGTTCTAGTCCACTCAGGGATAACTGCTTTTTGGCATGAGGGGAAGGGGCTGGTGGAAGGTGTGTATCTTACTGTGACAGGGTGCTGGCTAAGGAACTGGGAGCCAGGCCTCTGTCACACCAGCCCCAATCAAGAAAGGGGAATTGGAGCTGGCTGCGTAAGTCCAGGCCTGAGTGGCAAACGGGGAACAGCTGCTGGCCTTGTTAGCCAGGGGCTACATAAGGGTTGTCAGGAAGGAAGCCAAAGGTGAGAAGGAAAGGGAGGAGTCAGAGAGTGGCTCTCTGCTGGTTGCAGGCGTTAGCAGTCCCTAGGTCGGTGATACTGTAGCTAGAAGGAGGTGGGAAAGTATACTGTAATTAAAGAGCAGGGTGATTGCACCAGGGCAGAGCAGTAGCGTAGCTAGGGGGGTGCAGAGGAAGCAGCCGCTTCCCCTCAGCACATTTTCCAAAAGCTGTGCCTGATTTAGAGGTTACCATGGCGCCAGCGGGCGGGGCCCAAGCTCCGCTCTGAAGCTTGGCCTGCCGGCTGGTGCTGAAATCATGCACACAAGGGGGGGCAGCATGCCCGGAGGAGCCATGGGGAGGGGGCGGCACAGCCGGAGGAGCAAGGGGGGGTGCAGCATGGCGGCCCACAGCAGCCAATGGGGGTCAGTGGGCGTGGCCGGAGGAGTGAGGTGGGGGTGGGCGCAGGCTGGCGGCCGGAGGAACGAGGGGGGGGCGCGGGGGTGGCACGGCATGGCTGGAGGAGCCATGGAGGAGGTGGTGCGGCCGGAGGAGCCAGCCAAGGGGGTGTGGCATGGAGCGGCTGGAGGAGGATCCAAGGGGGGCGTGGCCAGAGGAGGAGCCAAGGGGGGGCCCCTTTTTTATGTTTGCCCCCCCTCCTCTTAGAACCTGGCTACGCCACTGGTGCAGAAATCTCTGGCTGGTTTGTGGGTGCAGTAGTTTGTAGGCCCTCCTTGTTTCTACAAGGAGGGCCCAGCAGCGGCCCTGCCACACTTACTTTTTCAAACACCGTTTTTAAAAATTGTCTGTTTCTGAAACAGTTCATGAGAAGCTAGAGCTGGTCAAATGTGGAAAAAATGATTCTCAGACAACGTGCTCCACACTTGACTGGAAAGCTTGAGAAGAGTTTATCTGGCGAGGGTTATCAGGCCGTCTGCAGGCTGGCAGAACACATGTATTTGCAAATGACTTATTAGACAATTGATGAGGGAAAGTGCTGTGAAAACATGTCCTGGGGAACATTATTTGACCAGCCCGAGGACCATTCTCTCTCCCATTCTGCTCTTTTGGCCTGATCTATTTTCTCTGCTCTCGGCTCCGTTTTCACCTCACTTTGTCCCTGCCCTCCTCTGCTCCTCTTTCCTACACTGCAAGAGAACCCAGCAATGGCCAAGCTGAGCTTTTTAGCGCAATATTTGAGTGGATTCACAATTAACCAAAGCAAGTCTGTCTCTCCCTCCTGCAAATTCCTCCCACATCCTCAGAGAGACATTTTAAGGAGAGAGGGATAGCTCAGTGGTTTGAGCATTGGCCTGCTAAACCCAGGGTTGTGAGCTCAATCCTTGAGGGAGCCATTTAGGGATCTGGGGCAAAAATCTGTCTGGGGATTGGCCCTGCTTTCAGCAGGGGCTTGGACTAGATGACCTC
Organism: Trachemys scripta elegans; assembly: GCF_013100865.1. Lineage (NCBI taxonomy): Eukaryota > Metazoa > Chordata > Testudines > Emydidae > Trachemys > Trachemys scripta. The sequence goes on along the minus strand of NC_048312.1, from coordinate 28,276,966 downwards.
CTGAGGTCCCTTCCAACCCTGATATTCTATGATAAGAGAGCCCATTGGTCCACATCATTGGCATCTGCCATGCTTCCATAGCAACCTCCTAATCCTCCAGCATCCTAGAAAACTCCTATAGGTTTGAGCATCACCTGGGGCCATTGCTCTGCAGTGGGGTTCCTGTGCCTATAACACACACTGTAGTTGTCATTGGATACTTCAAACCAGAATGATCCAGCGCGTGCCGAGCAGCACCCATTGTCCTCAATGGAGGGGGTAGGGTGGGAATTTTCCACTGTGCACATTGGGAGCTTCTGGGCGCTGAGCAGTCTTGGAAATCTGGCCACTGGCTGGCCGTGTGCTCTCCAAGCCCTACTCAGCAAAGAAGCTCCCCGTTTTGCACATTGCTTACCCACAAGCCTTGGGGCCCGCTCAGTGCAGTCTGAGGCCCGCTAGTCACTTGTATCTAGAGAGGGCTGGAAAAGAGGAAACCAGCTTCATGGGTGTTTTAATGACACATCCTTTGCTTTTCATGCAACTGTTTGTTGAATTTCCAACCTGCGCCCGTTCATCCAGAGTGGGTGACAAGAGACCTGGGTTAGAAACTAAACCGGACTCTTCATTCAGGGCCATAATGGAGCTCTGAGCCATTGCCTGTGCTGGGAGGGGCGAGGTGGAGCCATGCTGTAGCAGATGCCATTAGAGACACTCAGGATGCCTCAGGGGGCAGAGGTTGAAGCAGCAGCTCACCCTCCTCTGACAGAGAGTACTGCGCTCTCCCCTCGCTCCCAGCTGGCCTCCGCTCTGCTGGCTGTACACAGGCCCGCACCCTGCCTTGCTCCATCTGCTTGTGGGTCGATAGCACTCCATGAGCTACCTCAGAGGGATGCTCTACTTCCCCAGGAGTTTGTGGCTGGCCCTTGTTCATGAGGGCAAGGCTGGGAGAGGCACCTCATGCCCTCCTCCTTGCCCCCATCATTGCAAAGCACCTGCCACAGTTTGCCTATTGCTCTCCAAAGAGAAGTGTGAGTTGAAAGTGGCTATGGACCAAAGAGTGCTGGTGGCTGGGCTGCCTGACTCGTGTGGCGTAGGAGGGGGGAGAAGGGGCCTGGTGAATGCAGGAGGCTCAAAGGCCCCTTGCTGAATGAGGGAGGCAACCTAGTGACCGAGGATGTGGAAAAAGCTAATGTACTCAATGCTTTTTTTGCCTCTGTCTTCACGCACAAGGTCAGCTCCCAGACTGCTGCACTGGCCAGCACAGGATGGGGAGAAGGTGACCAGCCCTCTGTGGAGAAAGAAGTGGTTCAGGACTATTTAGAAAAACTGGACGAGCACAAATCCATGGGGCCGGATGCGCTGCATCCGAGGGTGCTAAAGGAGTTGGCACATGTGATTGCGGAGCCATTGGCCATTATCTTTGAAAACTCATGGCGATCGGGGAGGTCCCGGATGACTGGGAAAAGGCTAATGTAGTGCCCATCTTTAAAAAAGGGAAGAAGGAGGATCCGGGGAACTACAGGCCAGTCAGCCTCACCTCAGTCCCTGGAAAAAATCATGGAGCAGGTCCTCAGGGAATCAATTCTGAAGCACTTAGAGGAGAGGAAAGTGATCAGGAACAGTCAGCATGGATTCACCAAGGGCAAGTCATGCCTGACTAACCTAATTGCCTTCTATGAGGAGATAACTGGGTCTGTGGATGAGGGGAAAGCAGTGGATGTGTTATTCCTTGACTTTAGCAAAGCTTTTGATACGGTCTCCCACAGTATTCTTGTCACCAAGTTAAAGAAGTATGGGCTGGATGAATGGACTATAAGGTGGATAGAAAGCTGGCTAGATTGTCGGGCTCAACGGGTAGTGATCAACGGCTCCATGTCTAGTTGGCAGTCGGTATTAAGCGGAGTGCCCCCAGGGTCGGTCCTGGGGCCAGTTTTGTTCAATATCTTCATTAATGATCTGGAGGATGGCGTGGACTGCACCCTCAGCAAGTTTGAAGATGACACTAAACTGGGAGGAGTGGTAGATATGCTGGAGGGTAGGGATAGGATACAGAGGGACCTAGACAAATTAGAGGATTGGGCCAAAAGAAATCTGATGAGGTTCAACAAGGACAAATGCAGAGTCCTGCACTTAGGATAGAAGAATCCCATGCACTGCTACAGACTAAGGACCGAGTAGCTAGGTAGCCGTTCCACAGAAAAGGACCTAGGGGTTACAGTGGATGAGAAGCTGGATATAAGTCAACAGTGTGCCCTTGTTGCCAAGAAGGCTAACAGCATTTTGGGCTGTGTAAGTAGGGGCATTGCCAGCAGATAGAGGAGGATGATCACATCCCTCGATTTGGCATTGGTGAGGCTTCATCTGGAGTACTGTGTCCAGTTTTGGGCCCCACACTACAAGAAGGATGTGGAAAAATTGGAAAAAGTCCAGTGGAGGGCAACAAAAATGATTAGGGGGCTGGAAGACATGACTTATGAGGAGAGGCTGAGGGAACTGGGATTGTTTAGTCTGCAGAAGAGAAGAAAGAGGGGGGATTTGTTAGCTGCTTTCAGCTACCTGAAGGGGGGTTCCAAAGAGGATGGATCTAGACTGTTCTCAGTGGTGGCAGATGACAGAACAAGGAATAATGGTCTCAAGTTACAGTGGGGGAGGTTTAGGTTGGATATTAGGAAAAACTATTTCACTAGGAGGGTGGTGAAGCACTGGAATGGGTTACCTAGGGAGGTGGTGGAATCTCCTTCCTTAGAGGTTTTTAAGGTCAGGCTTGACAAAGCCCTGGCTGGGATGATTTAGTTGGGGTTGGTCCTGCTTTGAGCAGGGGGTTGGACTAGATACCTCCTGAGGTCCCTTCCAACCCTGATAGTCTATGAAAGGGTTAAAAAAGATCACTAAGCTGCATTATGTTTCCCAATGTGATGAGTGCATCTGTTGCTATGCGCCCCCCCTGCTGGAGGTCCTGCAATCCTACTACATCTCACCTCAGGAAGGAGCAGCGAAGGTGGGTCCTCCAGGCCTGCCTAGAGAGGCTGCGCAGAGCAAGCCAATCAGCGCCCAGGAGGCTCAGATAAAAGGAGCTGCAGGGCTGAGCAGGTCAGTCCTTAACTGGGAGCAGGGGGGCAAGGGTAGGGGGGGCGGGCGGGCTACAGGAGCTGGATGGGGGTGATTTTCTGGGTCTTGGAGAGAGGCCTTGAGATCTGTAACGCTAAGGAAATGGGTGGAGGTAAAGGGGTTATGTGGGGAAAGGCGCAGTGAACTGGAGGCAGTGGTACATGGCTGCTGTTTCCAGGGTCCCTGGGCTGGGACCCAGAGCAGTGGGTGGGGTGGGTTCTTGCACCAGCCTTGGGGAAAGTGGCCTAAGCCCTGAGAAGGGGACAAGACTCTTTTTGAAGCTGGAGCAATGGGTTGCAGTTAAGGGAAATGAAGAGTGTTGCCCCCTCAGGAAGGAGGGGCTGAGCCCAGCTGGTGCCTGAGATTGGAAGACTTTTGTTTTGGACTTCAATACCTTGGAAGGGGTTCATCCAGTTTTGATTGGGTGACTTGGCTGGAGGGCTGAGCCATTGAATCCCTACCTAGTGAGGTTAGCAACCTACAGGGGGTGCCAGCCTGCACCCCCAGCCTTGACCCCCTCCTGTACACCATCCCCTGCCTGAGCCCTCCAAACCAAGAGCCCCTCATGCACCTCAAACCCCTCATCCTTGGCCCCAACCCAGAGCCCTGACCCCCTCCTGCACCTCAATCCTCTGTCCCAGTCCTGAGCCCCTCCCAAACCCCTCATCCCCAACTCTGTTGGGTCGTGGGCATTAACAATTTTCTTCAATTGGGTCCCCAGAAAAAACTTTGAAAACCACTATTCTAGGCTGTTGCCCTAGAGACAGACTCAATTCACTACCCATCCTCAGATTCCTATAGGACCTTGAACAAGTCATTTGGTCTCTCTGTGCCTTGGTCCCCATCTGTAAAATGGGTACAATAGCCCTTCTCTGCAGCACAGTGGGTTGGGAGGGGCTCAGATATGATGGTGATGGGGGAGGGTATAGAAGGGCTATACTGAGAGAGGCCTATTTGTACCAGGGTTTCTCTTTGAGCTGCTTTCCAGTGGCGGGAAGTAGCATGGTGCCCAAAGAATGGGTTTAAGAAGGTAAATGTCCAAGGAACTGTTCTCCAATAGCATGTAGCCTGGTGAAGGGGTGCCCTGGTAAGTTGCTGGGTCCTCCCCAGTGCAGCCTCGATAGCCCAACAGCACACACTGCTGCAGCTCTAGAGTGAGAAATTCAGAAGCAGAGGAAAATGAAAACGCAGGGGGGTTTTCAGCTAAGCTTTGCATTGAGATCATAGAAACATCAGGCTGGAAGGGACCTCTGATGTCATCCAGTCCAGCACCCTGTGCTGTGGCAGGACCAACTAGACCACCCCGACAGGTGTTTGTCCAACTGTTCTTAAACCTCCAGTGACGGGGATTCCACACTCTCCCTTGGAAGCCTATTCCAGAGCTTGAATTAGGGAAATCTTTCGAACCTAAATCTCCCTTGCTGCAGATGAAGCCCATTAGTACTTTTCTTACCTTCAGTGGACATGGGGAACAATTGTTCATTGTCCTCTTTAGAACAGCCCTTAATGTATTTGTATCAGGTTCCCCCTCAGTTGTCTTTTCTCAAGGCTACACCTGCCCAGTGTTTTACCTTTCCCCATAGGGCAGATTTTCTAAACCTTTTATCATCTTTGTTGCTCTCCTCTGGATTCTCTTCAGTTTATCCACATCTTTCCTAAAGTGTGGTGGTCAGAACTGGACACAGTGCTCCAGCTGGGGCCTCACCAGCACGGAGTAAAGCGGGACAATTACCTCCCCGTCTTACATTTGACACTCCTGTTAATGCAGCCCAGAATGATAGTACTGCATCCCATTGTTGACTCATATTCAATCTGTGATCCACTATAAACCCTAGATCTTTTTCAGCAGGGCTACCACCAAGACAGTTATTCCCCATTTTGTAGCTGTGCATTTGACTTAAGTGTGGTACTTTGCACTTGTCTTTATTGAATTTCATCTTGCTGATTTCAGACCAATTCTCCAATTTGTCAAGGTCATTTTGAATTCTAATCCTGTCCTCCAAAGTGCTGACAACCCTTTCCAGATTGATCTTATCTGCAAATTTCATTAATGACTTGGATAATGGAATGGAGAATCTGCATATAAAAATATTGGGTAGTATTGGCCCCAGGGCTGACCTTTGTGGGACCCCAGTTTGACAGCAAACCATAGATAACTGCTTGTAGGGTATTGTCTTTCAGTCTGTTGTGCACCCACCTTCTAGTAACTTGATCTAGGCCACATTTCCCTAGTTTGCGTATGAGAGTGTCATGTGGGACTGTGTCAAAAGCCTGAGTAAAATAAAGCTACACCACATCTACTGCTTTCTTCCTATCCACTAGGCCAGTAACCCTATCAAAGAAGGAAATCAGGTTGGTTTGGCATGATTTATTCTTAACAAATCCATGCTGGCTATTCCTTATAACCCTATTATCCACCAAGTTCTTACAAACTGATTCTTTGATCATTTGTTCCATGTGTTTTCAGGTATTGTTGGGCTTGTCTGGCCTATAATTCCCCAGGTCCTCTTTGTTCTACATCTTAAAAATAGGTATTATGTTTGTCCTTTTCCAGTCTTCTGGGACCTCACCTGTCCTCCAGGAATTCTCAGAGATCATTGTTAATGTGTTCGCCAGCTGAGATTTCTTCAGCTAGTGCTTTAAATACTCTTGGATGAATTTCATCAGGCCCTACTGACTTGAATACATCTAATTTATCTAAATATTCTTTAACCTGATCTTTTCCTATTTTGGCTTTCATTCCTTCCCCCTTGTTAATGTTAATTGTGTGGCGTGTATGCTCACCACTAACCTTTTTAGTGAAGACTGAAGCAAACTAGCCGTTAAACACATCAGACTTCTTGATGTCATTAGTTGTTACCTCTCCTTCCCCACTAAGCAGAGGACGTACACTTTCCTTCCCCACTTTCTCTTTCTTTTAGTGTATTTAAAGAACCACTTCTTGTTGTCTTTTATGTCTGTTGCTAGGAGTAAATGACTGTGACTTTGCTCTTCTGATTTTGTTCCTACAAGAATGCTTGTGCTATTCTTTTGTACTCTTCCTTAGCAATTTGTTCATATTTCCATTTTTTTTTTTTACAATTCCTTTTTGATTTTCAGGTCATTAAAGATTTCCCAATAAAGCCATATTGGACTCCTACTATTTTCCTGTCTCTTCTTTCCATTGGGAGAGTTTGCAGTTGTCTTTACTATTGTCTCCTTGAGAAACTACCAGCTCCTTTTTCCCTTAGATTTTCTTCTCCTACCAGTTCTCTGAATTTGTTAGTCTGCTTTTCTGAATCCATTGTCCTTATTCTGATGCTCTTACTCCTTCCTTTCCTTTGAGTCATGAAATCTATTATTTCAGGATTGCTTTCACCAAAATTGCTGTTGACCTTCAGATTTACTACGGATTCCTCCATGTTGGTTAGAATCAGGTCTAAAATGGCTGTCCCCTGGTTACTTCCTCCTCTTTCTGGAATAAAAATTTCCAATGTGTTCCGAGAACTTCTTGGAAATTTTGTATTTTGCTGTGATACTTTTCCAACAGATATCTGGATAGCAAAGGGGGATTTTAGCTATCAGGCCCTGTATTAGGGGTATTTCTGTTGTTTGGTCTAGAAATGCCTCATCCACCACCTCCTTCCTGCTTTGGTGGTCTATAGTACACCCTTGCCATGACATGACCCCCCCCAATTTTTACCCCTTTTATCTTTACCCAGAGACTCTCAACTGGTCTGCCTCTCACCTCCTTCTGGACCTCAGAACAAGTGTGTGTGTGTGTATATATATATATATATATATATATATATATATATATATATATATATATATA
>NC_048312.1:28224567-28270055 GCF_013100865.1 Trachemys scripta elegans | reverse complement strand
ATATATATATATATATATATATATATATATATATATATATATATATAATGTTGATGTATAATGCAACACCTCCTCCCTCTTTATCCTTCCTGAATGAGCTATTCCCCAATATTCCAGTCATAAGGCTTATCTCACCAGTCTCTGATGCCAATTAAGTCATAATTTAGCTTATGGACTAATGCTTCACATTAGCTTATTCCCCATACTCCTTGTGTTTGTGTATAGATATCTAAGCTGTTGAGCAGATTGCCCCACTCGTTGCTCCTATGACCCTTTTGTAATTTTCCATAGAATCATAGAATATCAGGGTTGGAAGGGACCTCAAGAGGTCATCTAGTCCAACCCCCTGCTCAAAGCAGGACCAACTCCAACTAAATCATCCCAGCCAGGGCTTTGTCAAGCCTGACCTTAAAAACCTCTAAGGAAGGAGATTCCACCACCTCCCTAGGTAACCCATTCCAGTGCTTCACCACCCTCCTAGTGAAAAAGTTTTTCCTAATATCCAACCTAAACCTCCTCCACTGTAACTTGAGACTATTACTCCTTGTTCTGTCATCTGGTACCACTGAGAACAGTCTAGATCCATCCTCTTTGGAAACCCCTTTCAGGTAGCTGAAAGCAGCTAACAAATCCCCCCTCTTTCTTCTCTTCTGCAGACTAAACAATCCCAGTTCCCTCAGCCTCTCCTCATAAGTCATGTCTTCCAGCCCCCTAATCATTTTTGTTGCCCTCCGCTGGACTCTTTCCAATTTTTCCACATCCTTCTTGTAGTGTGGGGCCCAAAACTGGACACAGTACTCCAGATGAGGCCTCGACAATGTCGAATAAAGGGGAATGATCACGTTCCTCGATCTGCTTCCATGTCCTCCCCGACATCTAAATCTCTGTTAAGGTCACCTTTTTATACTTATCTGTGGGCTTTTTTTCCCTTGCCCCCTTTGACCCTAGGTTGAGTCAATGTACAAAGATGGTCGTCATCTTCTTGGTGTGGTAGACCCCATCTCTTCCCAGCAGACCTTCCCAGAACAGCTTCCCATGGTGGAGGAAGCCAAAGCTCTCCTGTTGACACCATCGGTGCAGCCATGCATTCATCTCCAGGATGCATGTGTCCCTGCCTAGTCCTGGCCTGAGTGAGGAATCAGTAAGGCAGAGATATAGGGCAGATATCTCAGCTGCTGGGAGCTGCCAAATCACAGGCAATGGAGACAGAAAAGACCTGTTGGCGCATCCAGTTCATTCTTCCATGCAAGATTGCTTCCTACTGTACATTCACTGGTGTATTGTCCAGTCCAGCTTTATATAGTGTGGGCCTGATCAAAGCCCATTGAAATCAGTAGGAATCTTCATGGATTTCGAAGGGCTCTGCAACAGGCTCTATGCCCCAGGTCTGACACTTCCATCCCTTTCTTTGGGAGACCTTCCCCCAGTTGGACACAGTTCACTGCCGGGGGTTTTCCCCTTTCTCAATTGTACATTTCCATTGCTCCTAGTTATCTCATACTAAATGCTTCCTTTCAATTCTTGGTTCTTACCTCCTTTCAAAGATTCACAGGCTCTTTTCAGCACCCACAAGCCCTTAGCTGCAGCTTCACCAGGCTCTACTTATTTCCTTGTCAGTCAGTCCCTCCAGCCCCCTGAACATTTCTGTTGCTTTTGCTCAGGGGTCCTTCTGGTTCTCAGTATCCTCTGCCTAACAAGGAACCCAGAACTGACTGAATTGAGAGCAATGAGACTAATACGTCCATGCAGTGTGATGTGAACAGTCCAAAGTCACCGTGGCCTTGTAGGTGCTACACTACATTGCAAGCTCATGTTTAATTTATTTACTGACACTTATCCTAGTCCTCTTTCATTGTTACAGCTTTCAAGGTTCCTTATTTTCATGGAGCAATGTCTCATAATGTATGCTCTGCATTATTGGTCTCAAGTTATATTAGAAGACAGATTCCAAACTGGATCTCATTTCATTCTTCTCTGCCTATTCTAACCCAAAGGTGGGCAAACTATATGGCCCACAGGGCACATCCGGCCCATGGGACCGTCCTGCCCAGCCCTTGATCTTCCTCCCCTGCAGCTTCCCCCTCCCACACAGCTTCAGGTCGCCGTGCTCCTGCCAGGCAGCGCGGTGGCCTGGCTGGCTCTGGCTGGGTGGCATGGCTGGCAGCTGCCAGACATGCTGCTCTGAGCGGCATGGTAAGGGGGTGGAGAGTGGGGGGGGGGATTGGATAAGGGGCAGGGGGTCCTGGGGGGCAGTTAGGGGACAGGGAGCGGGGGGTTTGGATGGGGTGGAGGTTCTGGGGGGGGGCAGTCAGGGAACAGGGGGTTTGATAGGTGTGGGAGTCCCGGGGTGCTTGGTAGGGGTGTAGGATAGGGGTTGGGGAAGTCAGGAGATAGAGGATGGGGTCCCGGGGGGCAGTTAGGGGCAGGGATCTCAGGAGGGGGCAGTCAGGGGCCAAGGAGCAGGGGTGGTTGGATGGGTGGGAGGTTCTGAGGGGGGAAGTCAGGGGGCAGGGGCCAGGCTGTTTGGGGAGGCACAGCCTTCCCTACCCAGTCTTCCATACAGTTTTGGAACCCTGATGTGGCCCTCAAGTGAAAAAGTTTGCCCACCTCTGTTCTATCCTCTCCTTCTCCCTTTCGATTATTTCTCTAGCCTCACTAGTGTTCACAGAACCTCCCACTATCATCTCACTGGGGAATTTCTTCTACATCATTAATGAAGATGCAACATAGGACAGATCCTATCACTGTTCCCTGTGGTACACGCTGGGCCCTAGCCCTGTGTGATGCTTCCTGGGGCTACCAAGAGCTGTAAGGCCCCTCACTCTCACCTGCCCTTAGTGTGAGGAAGCTTTGTCTGTCCCTGCCCTGGGTCAGCTCCCTGACTCCACTGGCCACACAAGCATGGCCCGCTAGGCCTCACAAGTCCAGCTGTCACTTCAGGGATTGCAATAGGCACCCTCGAGCCCTCCAAGCATTCACTGGAGCATCCAACCCTGGGTCTCTGGCCACTCGCAGAATTCACTGATCCTTGCTTCCAAAGAAGAAATACACCCTAGCATTCGAAGTCGCACTCCACTTAACACGCAGCACTTAGGTGTGTTGATAGTGAAATCAAGTATACATTTATTTAACAAAGCATAGGGATTCAAATCGTAGCAAGTAGAAATATTGAGAACAAAGGGCTCTATATGAAATCATGACAGGCATTCTAGAGCGGAGATTTAATTAACAAGATGCTCACATATCTAATAAAGTATTGCTCATCTGAAATCCCCGCAGCGCTTTACAGCCAGGCAGGCTGTGCCCCTTCTTTCATGAGACACGCATGCTGTCAATTTGCTGCCTCGGTGAAGGATTCAGTGTGTCTCTTTGCACTCCAAGAAATACCAGACCATTCATTTGTCTTTATTCATAAACAGGGCAGCCCCTGCTATGTTTTATCTTGTAAATTTCTTCTCGTTGCTTAATTCACACCTGGCTTAGTATGCAAATAGGCTACAGTGTGAAGCTTACAGTCGCAATACACTTTGTTCCATGTGCAGGCAGTGCCTGACATAATGAGACCCTAGCCTCCAGGCACTGCTGTAATATATAAACAATAATACAGCTGCAAATCTAATATGTTCCTTACAAAATCCCAGTGTTGTTCATGATTCCATTTATTGTAGATCTCAAATGCTTTAAGTCCTTGTACAGTTTTCACTCAGAATATCAGGGTTGGAAGGGACCTCAGGGGAATCATCTAGTCCAACCCCCTGCTCAAAGCAGGACCAATTCCCAGACAGATTTTTGCCTCAGATCCCTAAATGACCTCCTCAAGGATTGAACTCACCCCCTTGGGGTTAGCAGGCTAATGCTCAAACCACCAAGCTATCCTCCCCCTCAGGGTAACACTAGCAGCCTGTGCTTCATTTTTGAAAGTGACTCAGGCATCCGTAGACTTTCAATGAGACCTAGGCTCCTAAATCACTTAAGTGCCTTTGACAGTTTTACCCTCCATGCTTATGTAGGCAAAACTCCCACTGACTCCCAAGACAGTCTGGACTGAGAAAATGCAAGGATTTGGCTTTAGATGTTTTTCTCTTATGCCAACCCTGAGGGTGGGGCTTGTGGAGGGGATAGAAGGGAGGACTGTCTAAATGAATAGAGGGATAGGGGCTAGAGCAAGACAATGGAGCATTTTGGGATCATTTTGTCACTGACGCTGTGGGAATTAAGAGTAAGTCAGCTGCAGTCCAAGGTGTAACTGAATCAGGCCCCACCAGGACTACTTGTGTCTTGTCCTGGCTCGCAGAGAATGACTTATTGAAATTCTCTTTGCCAGTTACTTTCAGAATCATGACAGCTAATGTATTGCACTTTCAGGCCCAAAATAGAACTTTTCCCAGAGTAATTACTTTCGATTTACTTGCAATAAATACACTGCTATTTTTTCCTTTCCAATAATTGAACTTATTTATTTTTAACTAAGATTGAACATCCTTCTGGAGTGTGAAATGAATGGGATGGCCTTAGGGTTTCAATACAAATCATTCATTGCTACTGAGTCTCTCAAGCCCAAATTAGCCCTGATGATCCTTCTTCTGAGCTCAAGGACCAATTCCCTCTCCTCCTGGGAGCAGACCATTGTGTCCCCTAGGGATCCTCCAGGAGCCATCTCCCCTGGGTGAGCTCCCAGCAGGGACTTCATGATGATGATGTCACTGGGAGGACGTCAATGACTGAGAATCAAACTCACCTTTCTTGTACCATCCTTAAAAGAAAAGACACCTCCCTGCTGTCCCTTCTAATGTGGACTCCCCCACTCTCACAGTCAAAGTCCTTTTTCAGATTAACAAATATAATATAAACACCCAGCACCTCTCCCAGTTAAGTTGTCAGCAGTGAGGACTGAAATTGGGAACCACTGGATCTAAAAGTGTAACCCTTTGCTGCGGCTCAAAGGTGGTAGTAGACACAAGCTCTTCATGGTGCAGCCACTAGAGTGGGATGGAGAGTAGCTTTGTGTTCTTCTCATGTTCTTCCACTACAATCCTAGATTTGTCCAGTGTTGAGCACATGATATGGCCTGGTCTGTAGCGCTGGTGAGATGGAGCTACTATAAGGTGGGTTCGAAACTGGTTGGAAAACTGTTCCCAGAGAGTAGTTATTAGTGATTCGCAGTCATACTGCAAGGGCATAACGAGTGGGGGTCCTATAGGGATCAGTTCTAGGTCCGGTTCTGTTCAATATCTTCATCAATGATTTAGAAGATGGCATACAGAGTACACGTATAAAGTTTGCGGACGATACCAAGATGGGAGGGTTTGCAAGTGCTTTGGAAGATAGGATTAAAATTCAAAATGATCTGGAGAAATGGTCTGAAGTAAATAGGATGAAATTCAATAAGGACAGATGCAAAGTGCTCCTTTTAGGAAGGAACAATCAGTTTCACACATACACAATGGCAAATGACTGCCTAGGAAGGAGTACTGCGGAAAGGTATCTGGGAGTCAAAGTGGATCACAAGCTAAATGAGTGAACAGTGAAAGGCTGTTGCAAAAAAAGCAAACAATGTTCTGGGCTGTATTAGCAGGAGTGTTGTAAGCAAGACATGAGAAGTAATTCTTCTGCTCTACTCCGCTCTGATTAGGCCTCAACTGGAGTATTGTGTCCAGTTCTGGGCACCACACTTCAGGAAGGATGTGGACAAATTGGAGAGAGTCCAGAGAAGAGCAACAAAAATGATTAAAGTCTAGAAACATGACCTATGAGGGAAGATTGAAAAAATTGGGTTTGTTTAGTTTGGAAAAGAGAAGAGGGGACATAACAGTTTTCAAATATGTAAAAGGTTGTTAGAAGGAGGAGGAAGAGAAATTGTTTTTCTTAACCTCTGAGGATAGGACAAGAAGCAGTGGGCTTAAATTGCAGTAAGGGAGGTTTAGGTTGGACATTAGGAAAAACTTCCTAACTGTCAGGGTGGTTAAGCACTGGAATAAATTGCCGAGGGAGGTTGTGGAATCTCCATCATTGGAAATTTTTAAGAGCAGGTTGGACAAACACCTGTCAGGGATGGCCTAGATAATATTTAGTCCTGCCATGGGCACAGGGGACTGGACTAGATGATCTCTCGAGGTCCCTTCCAGTCCTATGATTCTATATTGACTTTTGAGCTGCCAACTCTTGTGTGGAGGCAATTTAAACATCTCCAGGTTGACCAATCCTTCTCTGCAGCTGTGGCAAGCCGTTTGGCAAGGCCGATGTGCATTTTGATGTCCTTGGTGATAGCAGGAGTGTTCATGTTGCGTTCCCATCACATTCTCTAAGTCAGCGAATCCTGCCGAACTCATACCACTACAACATAGCCACACGGTGTAAGCCCGGGTTACACAAGGGTAACTGATCCAATGTTTGAAGAGACAGAATATTCATGGCATACACGGCGAGCTGCTCAGTGGAGGTGCTGTGAGATACAGAATGGCATGTGTGCTGGAAGGGAATGACCCGGGATAGAAATACACCTCTTATACCCTACAGCTCTGGGAGGACTAGGAGAAAAACTCCTCCTCCCAGTCGCTTGGGACATCCCCATTGGAGAAGCAAGATGCTAAACATGAGGGCCTATGAGTGATTTTGGGAGACCAAATTCAGATGCCTTTAAAGGGCCTGATGATCAGAGGGGGATGCTCAGCACTTTCTGCAAATCAGGCTCCTTTAGGGTGTCAAGTTGGGAATGCAAAAGCTGAGACTCCCCAAATCATTAGTCACTTTTGGACAGTGACCTCCATGGTGAGCAATAGGCCAGATCCCGGTGGGACTCCACAGGCGAGCGCCTTGGGGAATAAGGAGAGTCGACCTTTGTAACCCTCTGGGATTTCTCAGAGAGGAATGAGCAACTCGGTCTGGCCCGGCCAGGCTTCGGAGCTGAGTTAGATTGCGAACGCTTTGGGGCAGGGACTGGCTTTTTGTTGTGTGTGCAGCACCTGCCCGAGGGGGCCCTAAGCCCTGACTAGGGCCTGTAGGTTCTACTGAATAAATAACTAATAAAAAAACAACCCCGAATCTACTGACAGCAAAAGTAACTTTTCCAAGCAGTCCTCTGACTTCTGGGTGACTTAGTTCTGAGATGCCCAGTTCTAGAGGTTCAGCAGGTGTCGACGTACTATTAGCCCACCTTTGAAGGTGTGCAGCTCCTAGCTGCTACAGGCTGGAGCTACCCATGACCTAACAGTGGACCGTTCTCAGGGCTTCTAGCAATCCCGAGAGCCCCGCTGGCTGCTGTAGACAATGTTCAGTACTCGCTAGCTAAGTGTCGAGGGCTAGAAGGCATCCACCCTGTTCCTGAACACACGTGGCTTTGCTGTGACGTCTGCGTTCAGTGTTCCATACAGGGGAAGATCTGAAGACTGTCTCCACTAGCGCGATATTCAGTGTACACCCCCTGGAATGTATAAATCCCTTACGCTGATGAGATCCATTCGGACTTTGCAGTGGCTTAGACTGGAGCGTGTGTGAACTCGTATTTCAGTGGGTAAATAGGAGATGGACAGGCTGCATGTCTATTCTGGCTTTTACAGACCGGCAGGTTAAGTCAGTCATGCTCCACTGGTCAAGTAGCCTTTCATTTTCACTGCACTGCCTTTGTTTCCCTGGTTATCTAATTCCTTTGCCATCCCCTCTCCCTTGTCCCCCTTTGGCCACAACACCTCTGCCTGACACATGATATTACCACCATAGATCACCACTTCGAATGTAAAGTTGTAATTACTGCCAAGTAAATACCTCGCAATCGGGAGACAAACTCCAGCTGTGGCAGATTCAATGTGTCCTCCCAGCAGACAGTTCCGACTTGCTATCTCCTTAGCTACATGGCTAGAATGCTAAAGGAGCAGCCGGGAAAGTCCTAGGGAAAACTGCCACAGGCAGAGGTTTGAAGTGTTAGTCTGAACTTTAACAAAATCAATGGGCACCCGGGCTGTGCTCTGAATACTGCTGAACTTTGTCCTATTATCAGAAATAACTGTGACTGACAAAAATTACTCTCCAGTAACCTTTCCTGGGGCCCCATTTTCTCTTTAGTGATACACATTTTCTGATATAATCCAAAGAGGTAATTAAGGTACCACTGATTTCGTTGAACTATTGCAGTACAAGAAGAATGATCCCTTTTTATAATGCCAGCAGGGCTCCATTTTCCTCTCAAGGTGGATAAACACATTCCTCCCATCTTGCCACAGGGCATGTGGAATCTGGAATCCAAATTGTCCCACTCCGTTGTGTTTGGCGCCTGCCCTTTGACGGGGCATCTTTCGGTTTTTTAATCTCTCTCTTCTTCTCTCGACTGGCTGGAGATCTCAGCTCTGCCAGACGATGTGCATAGAATAGTCTGATCCTTGAACAGAAATGACGGCTAAACCTGTAATAAACAAGGCACCCAGCCTTTCTCCTGCTCCCTCTGTGTCTAGGAGAGCAGTGATCACACCTGGCCTTTGCACCGTCTATTGCATGGGCTATTGACCGAGTGCCTAGCCTTATTGGAAGTGTACAGTATCTTTTTAACACAGCCTCACTGATTCAGGCAAATGAAATACAGGCCAAGAACTTGCATTCTGCAAGACCCCCACAGCAAGAGGTTAACATGAGCCCTGGAGCTGCCTGATTCTTTCCCCTGGAGGATGTATTCAACTGGTTAAAGAACAAGGATGATCTCTTTAGGATTTAGCTTTGGAGGCATTTGTAAAAGGCATTTCTATGATTCTATTTCTGTATTTGGGGGGGGGAGGGATAGCTCAGTGGTTTGAGCATTGGCCTACTAAACACAGGGTTGTGAGCTCAATCCTTGAGGGGAGCACTTAGGGATTTGGGGCAAAATCAGTACTTGGTCCTGCTAGTGAAGGCAGGGGACTGGACTCAATGACCTTTCAGGGTCCCTTCCAGCTCTATGAGATAGGTGTATAAATTCCAGCTGCCTGGGCTATGATATTCTGTCACTTGTGCCCACTCAGATATATTTGGTAATACCTATTAAATATGAATGTTGGGACCATCTCAGACCTTGTGCCCTTTCACTTTAATCATTGGCACCTTTCAAACTACTGAGCCAACTCGCTTCAAACTTGGCTTGTTTTGTAGGTCTCACTGAGACTTGAAAATCAAACCAAGATTGAAGAATTTGGGCCTGATTCTCAGTCCCCCTGCATCTTAGGTTGTCACATACACCAGTGCAAAGTGGAGTAGAAAGCTACAGCAAAGCGGTAGCAATTTACACCCAGTTTTCACTGGTGAGAGTAACAGCGCAAGGCAAAGCCAATGGAGAACGTGCCCCGTATGTACAATGCTGTGGCTTACTCTATGTAAGGTTTGTTGAAAAGAAACTCTGGTTACTGTTCTAGCACATGTTGGCATTTAACAAATAAATTACGGTAATGCAAACACAGACCATGTTTTAAGGACTAAGTGCAAGAGAGCAGAGAGAGGCTTAGACTTTGGCCCTTAACTTGCATTTCTCCATGTCTGTGCTTGCTATCTCAGTCCTGGTTTTGCATTGACACTGGAATATAAAGGAATAATATTTTACAATGTGTCCTGGATGCTTTGTCCTCAAGGACTATAGATACTCTAAACTCACATCACCACTTCATTGTGGCAGTCTCTGGGGTGAGAGGTACAGTGACACCAGGACAAAAACCTGTTCCAATAAACACACCTGGGCCCTGACATCCCCTCCCCCAAGCAGGCAGAATTGCAGTGTTTAAGGTCCTGTCTGAAAAACCCACCCCATGAATTGCATGGCCCTTCGTTACATAATCAGAGGTGAGGGGCTGAACTAGTTGTACCTAGCTTTGAACATGAGCAATCTCTGCTCACCTGATGCTTCTGCTGATAAGCCATCCCTGACGGAAAGGCTAGGGGCCCCAGTGCTATTCACAGCCTCCCTCTGCAGAAAATGTATTTGTCAACTATCTCCCCTCCCCCAGTGCTGGCCTTTCCTTTCCATCTTGTTACAGCAGGAAAACCACATCCCTCACTCCCCAGAGTTTTGTGTGGCATTAATAAGTGCCCTGAGTGTGGCGAATAATGAAAGCAAGTCACTGGCAGGACCAGAACTAGCTATGTCTCAGCTGGGAGCTTGAGTTGACTTGTAAGGAAGGATGGGGCCAGCAGCTGTGAGATTTGACTTAGTCCCAGCTTTGCCACAAGCTTCCTGTGTAATCTTGGACCAATCACTTTGCTTCTGTGTGTCTCCACCTGCACACCCCTAGTTGTCTCCTACCAAGCTGGAACCCCTACGGGCTATCATTAAACAATTACATATTCAGTGGAGACCCCATCCTGAAATCTTTTCTGAACCCCCTTTTTCTGGCCTTCAAACAACCCCCCAACCTCGCCAAGCTCATCGTCAGAAGCATGTTCCCCAAAGACCAGGACACGCCAACTCACACCAGCACCAGACCCTGCCAGAACAACAGATGCAAAACCTGCTATGATGCTTAACACCCCCCACAAGATCCATGCGTCCTACACCTGCCTCTCATAATATGTGGCGTACCTCATCCAGTGCACTAAATGCCCCAGTAGCAACTATGTGGGTAAAACCAGACAATCACTATGCTCTCAAATGAACTGACACAGAAAAACGATAAAAACACCCTGTCACCTGTGGGCAAACACTTTCCCCAAAGCGATCACTCCAGATCTGACCTCTTAGTCCTCGCCCTTAAAGGAAACCTGCACAACACCTTCAAATGAGGAGCCTGGGAGCTTAAATTCATAACTGTCAGGGACACTAAAACTCATAGACTTAATAAAGACACTGGATTTATGGCTTATTACAACAATCTTTAACTTACGAATCCCCCTGTTTTGTTCTGTAACTGCAGCGGTGGTAACAGGCTGGTGCCTAAGGCCTGGTCCCCACTAGAAAATTAGGTGGTTTAACTACGTTGGTCATTGGCGTGAAAAACAGCATAGGGTCAATAGAAAGATTCTTCTGTTGACCTCGGTACCATCTCTCGGGGAGGTGGATGCCTGTGGGCGAACCCCTCCAGTTGGCATAGGTAGGGTCTACGCTGAAGTTACAGCAGTGCCACGGTAGCGTTTGAAGTGTAGACAAGCCCTTTGAATACGAGATAACTACTTATGCCAAGCCAGCTGTTTCACCTTATATTTAGTGGTGATGCTCTGAGTACCTTTCTCAGACCTGAAGAAGAGCTCTGTGTCTTCACCGTGGCACTGTAGTGCTTCAGTGTAGACACTGCCAACACAGACGGGAGGGAGTTTCCTGCCAGCGTAGGTATCCACGTCCCGAGCAGCGGTAGCTAGGTTGACAGGAAAATTCTTCCATCAACTTAGTGTTGTCTACATGGGGACTTCGGTCAGCTTAACTACACCATTCATGGGGGTGGAGTTTTCACACCCCTGACCAATGTAGTTTAACCAACCTAATTTTCTAGTGTAGACCAGACCTGTTTCTTTCACCAAGAGAAGTTGGTCAGATAAAAGATATTACCTCACCCGCCTTGTCTCTGGAATTTATGGATCCTTCTTACTTCTCCCCCGTTCAAATCAACATTCGTTCTGAGCTCCCTAGAGAGAACTTTGATTGAATCAATTCCTTCTATTTAATTTGCATTTATTAAGTATTATTAATAATGGCTTAAATGTTAACAATTATTAGAATTATTAATTCAGCCATTAATCAATGCAGTATTAATTAGATAATAATTAGTTACTGATGAATAACCTCACCGTGCATTTTAACGAATGTAATTTAGGTGCAGTGAGGAAGTGAAATGAAAAACATGGAGCATTGTTAAGATTTCTCAGGGCAAGGGGGTGTCTTTGTCTTAACTTACATACAATTATACATCTAGCTAGCCCCTATTCCCTTAATTTCTGAGTATCTCACAGTCTTTAGCTTCATCACCCTCCTGTTAACTGGGGCTATTAAACCTTGCTTGCAGCTTTAATCATGTGGCCATACCCTAAGCGACTAGCCCGATGCCAGACAAGTAGTTTGGGAGGGAGGAGGAAATTCATCCTACATCTTCTGAGTCCTAAGCAAGAGGTTATCCACACTTGAAACGTTACAGCGGCACAGCTGCAGTGCTTCAGTGTAGACGCTACCAACATCGACGGGAGGGGTTCTCCCACCTCCCCGAGAGGCAGTAGCTAGGTTGATGGATGATTTCTTCCGTTGACCAAGCACTGGCTACACCGGGGCTAGGTCGGCTCCGGGGTGTGGATTTTTCACTCTCCTGAGTGACGTAGCTGGGTTGACGGAGCTGTTTACCGTAGACCAGGCCTAGCACTCTAGTCCCCACGCCACCCTCCTTTACACTCCTTGTTGTGCGTACTGAACTACTCGAGTGCTTGCTCCGTCATGCTTCTTTCTACCAGGGCCTGCAGCTCTCCAAAGTGCCTGGCGGGCTCTGGCCGGACAAGGTGGGGTACAAAGCTCTGGTTGTTGATCTCTTTAAGCTCTGGTGCATTCAAAAGACTTGTTAACTGGGCGCAAGCAGTTGCAGATGGAAATGCCTGGAGTCTGACCCTAACAATGAAGTGGATGTAGCATCCCTCAGACTGAGCTAACATGCTTATCTTGCGGCTACTGGTATTCATATCCAGTTCCAGCCGGTGTTGTACTGGATTTTGGAGACACTGCAGATAAGATGCTAAAAGACAGAGGAATACAACACTGCAGGGAGGCTAGCAGGACGGTATGAAACCCCGCACTGCTCGCTCGGTCATGAGCTTGAATCCAGCCTGTGTCCTGCAGTGGCTGAAAGTTCTCACCCTGATGGTAGCCAGTTGGCCTGTTGAAATATGGAAGTGGGTCTGGGTCTGGGTGTTGGCATCACAAAGCCCCCATCCCTCACTGGGAGTTTGAGAGGAGAGACCACAGACAAGTGGAGCATGGAGACTTCATTTCCCTGTTGTCCTATTAGTGGGTGGGACGAGGGGTGTGGTGGGAGCTGTGCTGTGGTTAGGGACCCTTGCTCGGTAGGACTGTCACAGGCAAACACCTCTCAGCAGCACTAAACTTGCTAAAAGGCAATAAATGAGTATTGGAAAAGGGCTAATAATCAAGGGCAATATGTTAAACCCCATGTTATTAGCGATCGGGGGGCATGTAGCGCCTACGCTCAGGCACTCGGCTTTACTCTTCCAGATCCGCAGCAAGGAGAGAGCAGCACCAGCCACACACTCCTTGCAGCCCAAGGGAGAAGGGGAGGAGACCCCCAGGGGTATGAGGATCCTATAGTGCCAGGACTGTAGGAGGCAGCAGCAGCAGAAGCGGGGGAGCTGAGAGCCGGCACACCAGGCCATTTAATGGGGTCAAATCCAAGTAGCCTCATGCAGCGATGGGCGGCGATCCCAGCACGTGGCCCGCAGAGGTGGAGGTGGCCCTACCAGGGAGTGTTGTGTGTGAAGCCTGGGGCTGTCCCACCCAGTTCAGAGAGGGAGCTAACGCGGGCTGGGCTGCATTGACCAGCGTGGCCACTAGTGGAGCAGTGCCCCCGCCCAGCGCTGAAGCTGGTCATTGGAGATGACAAGCAGCGGCATAGCAACCAAGGCAAGGTGGTATTTGCCTTCACCGGATCTACCAGGTGTGGCTGAAGTGCCAATCCCCCAGTAATGTGAGTGCTGCCAGGTTCAGCCCGGCCGCTCGAGGCAGGAGAGTTTGCAGAGCCACAGACCCGTCTGGCCCTATTTC
Source organism: Trachemys scripta elegans (assembly GCF_013100865.1). Classification (NCBI taxonomy): domain Eukaryota; kingdom Metazoa; phylum Chordata; order Testudines; family Emydidae; genus Trachemys; species Trachemys scripta. The sequence goes on along the minus strand of NC_048312.1, from coordinate 28,256,359 downwards.
CTGAGGCTATGTCTACACGCACAATGCTACAGGTGCGCTGCTGCAGCACTTCAGCACTGACCTGCACTACAGTGATCGCAGGGCTTCTCCGGTCGCTGCAAAGAACCTACCTCCCCAAGAGACGGGAGCTGGGTCAATGGACGAGTTCTTCCCTCAGCCTAGCTCTGTCCACACTGCGGGCTAGGTCGGCTTAACGACATCTTTCAGGGGTGTGGCTCTGCGGATGTCAGTTCTCAGTGTTGACCAGCCCTGTGCATTCAGCCCTTGGAGACTGTTTCAAAGAACCTTCCTCTGACGCTGTACCAATGAACAGTCTCCCTAAGAAGGGCCCTGGGTTGAAATCTGTTTCAATTAAGGGGGAACATGTTTTCCCCTGTATACAGAACCTTTCCAGTCACCTCCAGGACTGTTTCTGTTCCCTCCCGAGTAAGATTTAACAGTATTTTTTCCCCCGACTGACACTTACCTGGGATCTCAAAAAGGCGTTAAAACTCTGGTACAAGCTTGGCTACAAGTTCTATTGGATTTGTAAGTTACAGGTTCCCTTTGGGCCTCCCCACTGGCAAAGGCTTGTCGATTTGTCTTTCTGGGCAGGGATCATAACATCGATCTGAGGTGTTTCATTTTCCAACCTCAGACAAGGTTATTTAGTAGAATAACAGAGGCCCAAAAAATGTCTGCATTCAAATCACATGAAAATGTGTGTCTGGGCACTATGAATGTTAATTAGTGCTGGGATGAACTGAAGTTAAATCATGTCACTGGCGGAAAACGCACAGCTTTGCCTGCTGTATGGAACCAGGGATCTAGTGGCAAAGTCATGGTGGAAGACAAGGACTTTCACTGCTTTCCAGATGACTTTGACGGTGATTTCTCAGCATCGCTTCTCTCCAGTTAAAGCTGCCACCAAACGAGCTGGTGGTTTTCGATAAGGCAGATAGATGAGGTGGTTTTAGGTGGGGCATATTGAATACTCCCTTGGGCTTCTCACTTTCTCGCAGAATAGGCTCCCAATCACAAGTGGCAATGATGTTTGGGAAATCAGTTCTGTAGCAAAGGTGCTGCTTGGGGCTTGTCGGGAGCTGGGCTGTGGTTATCATATGGGCCCAATTAATACTGAATAACATAAGGGTACTACCCTCCTTATCCTTGGATACTTTTCTCAGGGGTTTGAAATGGTTTTAAAAAGTTCTTTTGTCAAGGCCGTGGGAAGGTTCCAAACCTCAAAGGAACTCCTGTGAGCAGCAGTGCCAGGGGTGGGGTAGCACATTGACCCGATTCTCTTCTCCTCAACACCAGTTATAGGCCAGATTCACAGCCGCTACCTGAGATTCACAGCAGGCTATGAGAGCACAGAACTGGGCCCACACTTTTTCTCAAGTGTCCAGGTTTGAGCGAGAGGCTCTGATCCCTAGCACATCCCGTTCAGACAGCAAAAGATGGGCCTGCCCCAAGGAGCTTAGAGTCTCCATTGAAGACAAGATGCAACAAGTGGGCAAAGCACGCAGGGATGTAGGCCAGACTAGCAGTAACATGGGCATGCTGTTGCACTGATGTGCTGTGTGCGCCGTTTGTAGGTACGCAGGGGAGGTTCGTTTCCTTTCAGAGTCTCTCATCTCCTTATCCTCCTTATTTGCTCCCTTTACTCCCAGATAGTTCAACAGCTACGTGGATTTTCTTGCAGGCTTCCTGCGTCTGAGAAGCTGCTTAAAGAATTTCTTCTGATTTGTTTTAAGGTTTTTGATGTCTCGCTCTTCAACTTCTCTCTTGGCCTCGTCCCAGCCAGCTCACTTTTCACCTGCTGTAGTTCACTCTCCGTTCTATTGACTGCACTGGGGCTGGACTTACAGTCTCTGAAGGACACCTGTTAGGCTCAAATAAGCTCTTGAACCTTGTCATTTAGCACTGGTCCACATTTTCCCTTCCAATAACAGACCTAAAAGTGGCAATTCTTCCACAAAAAAACTTCAAAAACAGACTCCAACATGAAGCTGCAGAACTGGAATTAATTTGCAAACTGGACACCATCAGATTAGGCCTGAATAAAGACCGGGAGTGGTTGGGTCATTACAAAACCTAAACTTAATTTCCCCAATACTAATTTCTCCCTACTGTTACTCACACCTTCTTGTCAACTGTCTGTAATGGGCCACTCTCTTACTACTTCAAAAGTTATTTTTCTTCCCTTGGTATCCTGCTGTTAATTGATTTATCTCGTTAAACTGACCTCACACTTGGCAAGGCCACTCCCATCTTTTTATGTATTTATACCTGCTCCTGTATTTTCACTCCATGCATCTGATGAAGTGGGTTCTAGCCCACGAAAGCTTATGCCCAAATAAATGTGTTAGTTTCTAAGGTGCCACAAGGACTCCTCGTTCTTTCTGGGACTCTCTTGCAGTTGTTTAAATAGCCTCCATGTGGAGGGAAAAGACTTCAGTTTCTTTTTCGGACTAGCTTCCTCAACCGTGTGTGTGTGCCTTTAAAACAAAGCTTATTGTTGACTAGTTTGCTGTTGGCTGTGCTCACCCGGCTCTTCAATAAGCTTCATACAAACCTAGCGCTAATTGTCATCAAGCTGCAGAATTTCGTTTTGCGGGGAGGGTTTGTAGACACATGCCTTGCTTCAGTTGTGAAAATATGCCAAAGCCGCTATGTAACTGAGTGTGGAATGGGCCCCGGGGTGGGGTGGGGGAGGAAGAGATGAGGTGGGGAGAGTCCAGGTTTATTTCATAAAAAGTTTTCCTGCAACTTTTGGCTTTTGCTAAGTAAAAAATAAAGACATTTATTACAATATAATGAGGTAGAACTGCACTTACATACCAATAGGGGAGCTGACAATAATATATGGCTTTAATTAGCAATCAGGATTTGAGGAACAGCTTATTATGCTAATAGTTTCAAAGCTTCCCTGTAAAAAGAATGCCTATGGAGAGATTTGCTAATGACAAGGAGATCTCCATTTTGTAATATAATCATGTAATTCTCTAGACAATAATTACACATTTGCCTGCATGTTTGTTATGAAACTCTGGACTTCAGTGTCGGTGCTGTGTACTCCCAATGGGACCAAGAGAAGAGGATAATGACCCATAAGTATTACTCCAAAGGAAGTGAAGTGACTTATTCTCTGGCACTTCCCCATCCTGTCCTTCAAACACTTAGACCCTGAAGCGCCGCAGAGTCCAACTCAATGAGCACCGCGGTCTCATTCAGGGTTCATTTATACTGGTGTGAACCAGCAGCACCTCGGCTGATATCGGGGGGATTACAGCACTGTGAAGCTGGCATGAGGTAAGAATCAGGCCCGCCGATTCTAGACTGAACACAAATAAGAGAACCCCTTAGCCCCCGGAGGCAACTCGTCATGGTAATGACTGTGTAGTGTCCTACAGTGGTTACCAACATGAGTGAATCAACTCTCCCAACAATCAGGAAAGCTAGCATGTCTGTGGCGGAGGAACAGGCCCCAGGAATCCTTCCAAGTGCTTGCTGTAATTACCAGGCATCACTCTCCAGCCATGGCTTTCCTAGGTCCCAGTGGAGGGTTGCTGTGGGGAGTTGACCCACTCAGGCTGGTCTCTGCTGACCCCCAAGTCATGGTCAGTAGAGTGTGAGCTAACTTGACTCTGCACAGCCATATTCTAACCCAGTGGTTCTCTGGTGACCCCTTGGACACAGCAAGCCTCTGAGTGTGACCCCCCCCATAATTTAAAAACACATTTTTTATATTTAACGTTATTATAAATGCTGGAGGCGAAGTGGGGTTTGGGGGTGGAGGCTGACCGCTTGTGACCTCCATGTAGGGTTGCCAGGCAACAATATTTGACCAGAACGCCGAGTTGAAAAAGGGACCCTGGTGGCTCCGGTCAGCACTGCCGACCGGACTGTTAAAAGTCCAGTCAGTGGCATAGCGGGGGCACACGGCTAAGGCAGGCTTCCTACCGGTCCTGGCTCCACGCGGCTTCTGGAAGCAGCCGCCAGGTCCCTGCAGCCTTTAAGCCAGGGAGGCGCCGCGCGCTGCCTCCGCCCTGAATGCTGGTAAGTGCCGCCGGGACCCCACACCTCAAACACCCTCCCGCACCACAATCCCCTGCCACAGCCCAGAATCCCCTCCCACACCCAAACTCCATCCCGGAGCCCGCACCCCCTCACACCCCAACCCCTAGCCTGGAGCCCCCTCCTGCATCCCAAACCCCTCATCCCTGGCCCTACCCCAGAACCTGCACCCCCAGACAGAGCCCTTCCCCTCCCTGCACCCTAACCCCCTACCCCAGCCTGCAGCCCCTCCAACACCCCAAACCCCTAATTTCTGGCCCCACCTGGAGCCCACACCCCCAACCAGAGCCCTCACCCTCCCTGCACCCCAACCCCACCCCAACCTCCTGCCCCAGCCCCAGCCCAGAATCCCTTTCCGCACCCAAACTCCATCCTGGAGCCCACACCCTCCGGCCCCAACCCCTAGCCCGGAGCCCCCTCCTGCTGTTTGGTTTTGTGTGATTAGAAAGTTGGCAACCCTACCCCCGCGTAATAACTCGCAACCCCCTGAGGGGACCCCCAGTTTGAGAACCCCTGTTTTGTAGGGAGGACAAGGCCTTGGGGAGAGAGCAGATAAACAGGATTAGGGCATTTCAGAAAAGCTTAAACCTTTTCCTTTCTGAGCTAGCCAGGTCCCATCCACCAATCTCCCTACAGGTAGCTTCATTGGCTGAGTGCAGTTTTACACTGAATTTCCGCTCTGCAGTTATGGGTGTGGTTCTGGCTATGAAGGGTGCGGTCAGCTCCTTGTCTGGTGCTTTTATCCTCCTCCGTGCCAGGGCTCTGGTGCGAGGTTTCTGGCTCTCTCTCTCCCAGCACCCTGCTCTGTCCCCCAGGCTTCCTCTCATATGAAACATCCCATTTGCTATTGGTCCCTGCCAGTTAGTGACATCACTTCTCTGTGATGGCTGCCTCCAGTAACGCAGTGGCAGGGGAGGTAACTTCAGTATGGCCAACCCTAAGTGCTTAAAAGTCATGAGACTGGCTTTAAAAATCAATAGGTTTGGGGTTGTGTTTATTGGTTTTGGAGGCTATCTAGTTTTGGAGTCTGCAGGAGTCATTTTTTCCAACTTTACTCTGCAACTAGCACTAGAAACTTACTTTTTTTAAATGCAAGCTGAGGTTCTTACATAGTCGCATGACTCCAGGAGCTGGGGCTCCACGGAGAACACCAGAGATGTGAGACTGGCAAGTGCAGTTCTGCCTCATTAAATAAAAATCAAGAGCTGGCAACTCTGTGGGACCTGCAGGGCAAACACAGCGGTCTCAACAGCCAGGATCTCAAGCTGAGAGCTGCTACAGACCCATCTGCACGGGGGGACATAACACACATTGAACAGTGGGTAGCAATGCAGATGCCCAGGCCTACCTGCAAAGGCTGTGTGGTAAGATCCTAGTCAGGTTCAGGGCTCTGGTGAAGGGCCAACATCCCATATAAAATACCCAGCATCCATATAAAATATCCTAGCTGCCTTTGAGACCAGTCAGCACACGAAGGACACAGAACACCTTGAGGCTGCTCTAACTTACTCACAGATAGGGCTTGTTGTGATCATCTAGTCTGACCTCCTGGGATCAGGGGAAGAAAGGTGTCTTTGCCCCAACCCCTCAGGTCCTGTGCTGAGCGCAGCATGGCTGGACCCAGGATGACAGTCCTATTGTTCAAAGCAGCGGTTTTGGGATGGGGGTAAATAGAGACATGATTCACTGTGATCCTATCGTCAAAGCCACCTGCCGGCTTCCCTTTGTTACTGTGCTTTAATTATATATTTCCTGCTGATCCTTTGATAGAGCCTGTTACGTTTAATCCAAGGCACTGAATGCAGATCAAGCACCAATGTGACAGTGACGATGCTCACCTGTGCAGAGCCGGCTAATCAGTAGCACTCTGCCCTGGCTCCGTGCTCCCCCTCCAACAGCACTGAGCTAAACTTCGAGCCGGACAGAAATGAGCAATAAAAGCTACGGACCCTTGCGCTGTGCTGCTGCTGCAGATGCCTGGAAAGGTGCTAGAGAAGGGATTCAAAGCAGGGACTGGTTCTCTGCACGGACACTCCCAGGCTCGCTCTGTAAAGTTGCGGCCTGGTTTCAGGACTTCCAGAGCTCCATGGAGGCGGGCCTTCCTCTTGGGTGAGCAAAGCAAACGTCGCCGCTTGGCCTCAGCTTTCGCGAGCTCGGCTTATTGCACAGATAAGTAGATTTTAAGGCCAGACGGGACATTTATGATCATCTACAGCCCATGTCCTGAGGTTGAACCACAGCCTGCTTTTTAGAAGGAGGCATCCAGTTGTGCTTTAGCGATCCCAAGCGATAGAGAATCCACTGTGTCCCTGGGTAAATTCTTCCACTATTCGGCAGCAGGATCGCCACATGGGCCCCACCAAAGGCTCTGAGCGGCAGAGACACCAGACAAACAGTGCCCGAGGCAATGACCTCAAAGCGATCTCCATGGCCTCACGGCAATCCCGCTCAACGCTGAACTAACAGAGACCCCGGAGCCTCAGACCAACTTCTACAGCCTCAACCTCACTGTGACCCCTGAGCTGACCACAGACTCCGCTTGGGGCTGGTTCCTAACAAACCCTCCTAGGAACTCACACCACCTTTCCCTCAGGCAGCGACCCCACGGAGAGCACCAGGACCAGTGCCCAAGGCAGCGACCCCCATGGAGATGCTACGGCCTCACACAAACCCAGTCTGACACCAGGGCCTCCTAGAGACACTCAGAGTACAACACCGTCCTTGCCTGAGGAGATGACCTCACAGACACCATCAGGGCCTCACATCAACCTCTGGGTACTGACCTCATAGAGACCCCCTGAGCCTCAGACCTGTTCCTGGTGCAAAGGGCTCACAGAGCTGCCAAGCCCTTAGCCCAAACGGATCTCTTGCAACAAACCGACACAGACCCCTGGGCTCCATGCCACCCCTGCCAGACACATTAACCCCTTGGTAAATAGTTCAGATGGTTAATTGCCCTCACTGTTAAAAATGTGAACTTTAGTTCCAGTCTGGGTTTATCTAGCTTCAGCTTCCACCCACTGGGTCTCAGTCTGCTTTGGTCTCCTAGGGTACATCTACACTACAGCGGGGAGTCGATTTAAGATACGCAAATTCAGCTACGTGAATAGCGTAGCTGAATTCGACGTATTACAGCCGACTTACCCCGTTGTGAGGACGGCGGCAAAATCGACTTCTGCCGCTTTTTGTCGGCGGCGCTTACTACCACCTCCGCTGGTGGAGTTAGAGCGCCGATTCGGGGATCGATTGTCGCGTCCCGACGGGACGCGATAAATCGATCCCCGAGAGGTCGATTTCTACCCGCCGATTCAGGCGGGTAGTATAGACCAGGCCTTAGATTAACGAGCCCTCTCACATCAGAAACCTGCTCCCCATGTAGGTAAATAGACCCAGGTGCTTTAGTCGTGCTGTAAGGCAGGTTTTTCAGGGCTGCAGGGGGTTCCTGGCGCCAAAGCACCCAAGACGCCTGGACACAAGCTGTATGGGAGGCTGCGATCCTGGCCTGGCAGAGCAGAGACCCCCCAGCCAGGACCGCAAGGAGGAGGACAAGCCCTCGGCCACAGTGACGGCCTGGGGGTCACCCCCACACTCCTGGCTGGTGAGTGAGTGGAGCTGTAGCGGGCTCCCTGCATGGCCACAGGGCCAAGGACATTGGAACCTTGCATAGGATTACCATATTTAAAAAATAAAAAAAGAGGACACTCCACGGGCCCTGGCCTTGCCCCTTTCCCACCCCCAGCCCCGCCCCAACTCTGCCCCAGGCGCAAGGTGTGGGGAAAGCTGGGCTCCTGACTGTGGAGAATGGGCAGAAGGAAGGTTTGATGCAGTGTTTCTCCACTGGTGGGTCATGACCGCTGGGGGGTCACAAAAGGCAATTGGGAGAGGGGCAGCGCATGAGACACTGAAAATCTTATTACAATTGAAAGCAAAGACAGTCTTGCTTCCCCACTCCCTGCACACCCTTCCCCTTCAAGGTCGAGTATCCTCTGTCTGCCTCTCAGGACACGTGCAGACAAATCAGTTCTATGGCTGATCAATGTTAGCACTGAGGCATAGGGTCGCCAACTTTCTACTTGCACAAAACCGAACACCCCTGCCCCGCCCCTGCTCCCCCCATCCTCCAAGGCCCTGCCCAGGCCCCGCCCCTTCTCCGAGGCCCCGCCCCAGTCACTCCATCCCCCCTCCCTCTGTTGCTTGCTCTCCCCACCCTCACTCACTTGCTCACTTTCACTGGTTGGGCTCAGGGGGTTGGGTGCGGGAGGGGATGAGGGCTCCGGCTGGGGATGTGGTCTCTGGGGTGGCGCCAGGGATGAGGGGTTTGGGGTGCAGGAGGGGGGTCTGGGCTGGGGGCGGGGTGCCGAGGGATTCAGAGTATGGGAGGGGGCTCTGGGCTGAGGGCAGAGGGTTGGGTGCAGGAGTGGATGAGGGCTCCGGCTCGGGGTGCAGTCTCTGGGGTGGGGCCAGGGATAAGGGGTTCATGGTGCGGGAGGGGGGTCCGTGCTGTGGCTGAGGGGTTTGGAGTGTGGGAGGGGACTCTGGCCTGGGGCAGGGGTTTGGAGGGGGGTTGAGGGTTCCCACTGGGGGTGTGGGCTCTGGGGGGGGGGTGGGGGGGGGGGGGTTGGGGGGGGCAGGGGGGGGCTCTCACTTGGGGGGGGCTCAGGGTCGGGGCATGGGCTTACCTCGGGCAGTTTCTGGTCAGTGGCACAGTGGAGCTAAGGCAGGCTCCCTGCCTGTCCTGGCTCCGCGCTGCACCCTGGAAGTGGCCAGCAGCTCCGGCTTCTAGGTGGGGGGGCCAGGAGGCTCCACATGCTGCTCTCGCCTGCAGGCACCGCCCCCCCGGCTCCTATTGGCCATGGTTCCTGGCCAATGGGAGTGTGGAGCCAGTGCTTGGGGCGGGGGCAGCATGCAGAGCCCCGTAGCCCCCCACGTAGGAGCTGGACCTGCCGGCCGCTTCCAGGGCACAGTGCAGTGGCAGGACAGGTAGGGACGAGCCTGCCTTAGCCCCGCAGCACTGCTGACCGGATTGTTAATGGCCCAGTTGGCGGAGTTGACCGGAGCCGCCAGGGTCCCTTTTCGACCGGGGGTTCCAGTCGAAAACCAGACACCTGGCAACTACTGAAGCAGCGTTTTACTCTTCTAGTAACTGTGAGGTGGGGGGAGAAATGAACATTTTGGTCTCAGAATGAGGGGTGCCCAGGTGATCAGGGTGAGAATCACTGGGATAGTGGGTATGATGTGGCACTTAGCCTGCGGTTTGAGTCCCACCTCGGCTATAGACATCCTCTGGGCAAGTCACGGAATCCACGCTTGGCTTCAGTCCTCCAGCTGTAGAATGCCGACAACGAGTCCTTACCTTGAAGGGCTGCTCTGCACTGCAGCCGGGGTGTGTGGCGCATGAGCGGACAAACCCCATCTAGGTAGATCAGAGCTAGCTCAGGTAATGACAGCACACAAGCTGGGGCAGCAGGGTCCTCTCGTGCTGTACCCATGGGCTGTGGTGGCTGAGGCTAGCCCGTGCTGCCGTGGCTTCAATACGGGTGTTACTCAAGCTAGCTGTGACGGAGGGTAAGTCTACGATGCAGTTGGAACATGCAATGCCCAGCTCGGGCAGACATACACGTGCAGGCTGTCATCATGCCAGTGTGCTAAAAACAGCAGGGTGGCCATAGCCACGACACACCAAGGATCTTGGGGGCTAGTGTGTGTTGTTGCAGCAGCCACACGGCTATTTTTAGCAGGCTAGCGTAATCAGAGCTAGTCCACCCCCGTCTGCCTGCGCTGGGAAGTCCACCTCTAGCTGCAGTGTAGCCGTGCTGGGAGGACAAAATCTGTCAGTCACTGTGAGGCTCTCAGGGACTGTAGGGATGAGGGCCAGAAGCACTCAGGGCTAGCACAAGGCCTCCTGCTTACGCCAAAGGACAGTAGTGGTGCTTAGGCACAGGTCAGAATTTCACCCTATGTCTTGGGATACCTGTTAGTCTAGTAACGAACTGCGGCTTTGGAGGGCAGGTTGCACCCAGCCTGGTTCTCCAAAGCTAGACAGTGCAGGAGGCTCAGGACAGGAGAGAGCGAATGGGCGGGAGAAACCCCTTAGCCCCTTTTACTACTGGGCAGGCGTGTTCATTATCCTGCAGAGAGAGGCAAGCCCCCGGGTGTGCTCTGCCTGTCTGTGCTCTCGCTTGCAGCAGTCTCCAGGGATTTTCCAAAGGCTGTCAGCCAAGCAGGGGGCTCTCATCTCCCTCTCCCCAAGCGAGGGGGAGGCAGGTGGATTCCAGCTCCAGCGGCTGGTTCCACAACAGAGAAGCTCACCGGTGACACCCCGATCAATTAGATGAACAAACCGCTGGAGATGTGAGCAGAGACGCCCCATGAAGTGACGGGACCCTAACGAAACCTCCCATCACAGCAACAGGACCAGGAGGCAGCAAAGTCTGAGCAGCGCAGGATCAGCATGTGGGGAGGATGAAACACAATCAAGGATAAGAGCAGCCAGATACAGGAACACTTCGGAGCTGCAAACATTATTAACCCGTTCACTGCCAAACCCAAGGGAAGACACTTGGGACTCAAATTTGCTGGTGATCTCGTGAGCGGTACAGTACGTCCAATTCTGTATGGCCCTGCTTTCCAGAGGTGCCTGGCACCCACAAATCCTGATGAAGTCAGAGGGTGCGGGCCTCTTCTAAAAAGCAGGTCCCGTCTGTCCCCATCCTGTGACAAATGCGCGGGGATTCCAGAAAGAGTTGCTTTCTTCTAACGCTGAACAAGGAATTGTATTAGAACAGGAAACGCAGATTCTATGCTCCGCTGCTATAAATCAGTGTAGGTCTATCTCACGCCAGTTTACGATCTGGGCCGGAAAATATTATCACTGACCTACTCTGCTATACTGCAGAGATTCTGCCTCGACCCTCTTCCAGCCCCCACGCTGCTTACGTACTTTCCTGATACACATTTAAAAGAACACTCTTTTGTCTACCCCATGCCTCTTAGGCAGCACGGATGTGGTTAAATGTGTAGGTTTTTCCGATGACTTGGAGATGTAAGCACTAGCGCTGAGAAAGCTCTCAGAGAACTGACCAATCTACCTGATGATTTGACTTTGGAGACCACGAGAGAGCACTGTTCCAGGATATCAAAACAAACCTCTTCAACCAAAGATCATGGCCCTTTAGAGTGAGACTACTTAAATACACAACCAAAGAATATATCCTGCAGCCAGCCAGAGACAGAGGGGATCGATAGCGGGAAAGTACAAAGAGGAAAATAATGATCTTTCAAGATTACAGTAAAGAAATCAGAGATGAAAGCCAAAAGTTCAAGCAAGCCCGCATTTCAACCAAACAGCAACACACTGAAGTCTTATGATTTCCCATCTGCACGGTATTCCCACTCAAACACAAGTGCAGGATTCTCAGTTTAGCTGAACCTGAGGGAGCAAAAGAATGTCAGAAAACACGATGAACAGAGGTTTTATTTTAGGATGAACTACAGACACAGAGCTAGATTGTAACTAGGCCATAGGAGATACAGAGGGATGCAGGAGCCAGGGACAATCCCAGCACTTGTTTTAGACAATATATCTTAGGTTAGAGGTAGATGAGAGCTACTGTGGTTCTGTTGTCTAGAGGAGCCTGGGGACACTCAAACACAACATATTGTTGCGATGGACATTCTAGCTTGCACCTGTGTCTGTTTAAATAGTCCCGAAATGTCTGCAGAGCTGCTGAGAAAAGAACGTGCTGTGGAGCTGCTCCTAGAAGCTGGCTAACGGCTGCATGTGCGCTAAACCCTGCTTGGTGTCTTCTTTTCTGTGCTTGTGTGAAAAGGGAAGCCTTTGTTCTGGAATCTCAGGGGTCGGGTCGTGCTGAACCCAAGTCCTGGACCCATCGCAGATACTCACAGTCTCTCGGTCTGAACTTTGAGTTGCAGCTCATGTCTCAGCGAGGGGATGGCACACGTCGTCAGCTGATCCTACGCAGCTTCCTGCAGGGGCCCAATCAGAATGTTCCTCAGAAGGGGGCCCCCTCCCCTGCACCTGGCCCCACATGCTACCCCCACACCCTGTCTGAGCTCTCCCCTTGCTGATCCCCCATACCCAGTTCTGAGCTCAGACCCAGCGAGGCAGTCAGGCTGAGGAGCATTGTCCCCATCAGGGGCAGGGCAGTTCTAGGAGCCCCAGGCCCCATCCTCTTTCTGTGTCTCCGCTTCCCCAGGAAGCACAAAAAGCCTGGATCCAGCCCTCCCACACTCCTGGGGAATGGGAGTCACTGGTGTCCCCTGCTCCACTTCTCCTCAGGGGCTGAGGGTGCCCAGTGCCTATGGGCACCAGAAAGACTGCTGAGGTGGGGGGCCAGTTAGCTTTAAAACCACAGTGGTGAAAGGAGCAGAACATGGGGCCGCCAGGTGGCCCCATGCCGGCAGCTCCTCCAGTGCGACTGTACAGCCCCCAGCCTTTCCACACTGCTTCATCTCCTGTCTGGGGTAGGGTCTGTACAGCCCCGCTGGAGGACAGGATAGGGGGCAGTACCAGTACAGCCGCGTCAGGGGAGCTGCTGGCATGGGGCGCTGGCTCCTGGGAGCGGCGGCCCCACGTTCTGCTCCTTTTGCCGCTGTGGCTCCCTGCTGAATGTGCCCCCTGCTTCCCTTCTTCTCAGGGGCTGAGGGTCACCTGTGCCTATGGGCACCAGAAGGACTGCTGAGGTGGGGGCCCAGGGGCAGCTGGGCCAAATTTTTAGCTGCTGTCATGGCTGCGGGGTGGCGGCTCCCCTCCCCCCTGTTGTGCCGCTCCCTACCCTCCAGGCATCCCTTTGCCATCGGACACAGCAGTGATCCTTGAACCCCCCAGCACGGCTAATTCTGACCTCACGGGCCGGCTGGCGCCCAGGCTGCATGTGAATGAGGCGAGGCGTGTGGGTAACTGTGCCCCCGTGTAAGTGTGAAGGGGGCAATTGTCTGAATTTGCCGAGGTTCCAGTTAGCTTTAAAAGGTGAAATCTCGCACACTGGATACGCCAAGGTGATAAATGTTCCAGGCGATATTTGACTGGAATTGAATAACACCAGCCCCTTTTACTGAGTTCAGGCAGTGTTAGTTCACTAATTTGAACTCTAGGTTCTTTTTGGGTCTACTTTGACCTTGGAGGGTACTTTTCACATCAGCACACTTGGTTGTTCTTAGCCAATCACCAGTCTATTGTTTCACCAAGAACCACATTATCTAACTACTATAATCAATAGTTTTATAGATTAAATTTTGATATCAGAGGTTCTCAGCATGTGCTGATTACAACAGACTGTATTGCAAGTGATGGACATAAACAGCATTGAGGCCAAGCAGTTATACCAGAGAACGACACAAATTCCCAAGATTTCTTCTTGTATTTAATTAGCAGCAGGCAATTTTTTGGAACAAATAATTAATGTTTTTGGACAACAGTTTTGGGTTAGCTGAAACGGCAAATTCGACATGAATTTGTGAATAGTGTTGGACAATTTTTTTCCTTTCAGGACTAGATTCACAAGGGGACTTAGGTGCCATTCGAGGACAAGGTAGTACCTGCCCCGCCCCAACCCGCCCGTATAGTCTGTGTGTTAGGGAACTCCTGGGATGTTGTGCTCTGCCTGGTTTGGAGAAGGGATTTGTATTTAAGTCTCCCACATCCCCAGTGAACACCCTAACTCCTGGGCCATTCTAGGGTGCGTTTAGTTCAATCTTCAGCCCCCCCCCCCCCAGGCCTGGGGAGGGTGAAGAACCCTAAGGAGCAAAGGTGAGGCTGGGAGGGCTGAACAATGGCCTGGGGACTGCAGGGGGTCTGAAGTGTGGAGGGTGGGGACTGATGGGGCGGGGAGCTGTATGGATGGCGGGTGCTGAGCAGAGTAAGTGATTAATACCTGGGGTAGCAAACAGCTGGGCATATCTCTCTATCAGTGTTATAGAGGGCGGACAATTTATGAGATTACCCTGTATAAGCTTTATACAGAGTAAAATGGATTTATTTGGGGTTTGAACCCCATTGGGAACTGGGTATCTGGGTGCTGGAGACAGGAGCACTTCTTAAGCTGTTTTCAGTTAAGCCTGCAGCTTTTGAGGGATGTGGTTCAGACCTGGGTCTATGTTTGCAGCAGGTGGCTCAACAAGGCAGGGTTCTGAAGTCCCAAGCTGCCAGGGAAAACGGGCTCAGAGGTAGTCTCAGCAGATGAGGTGGCAATCCCAAGGGGGTTTCTGTGACTCAACCCGTCACATCCCCACCTTCCCTCATGCCAGGGGCCTTGTGTGCCCCCTATGCCAGGTTGCTAGGTGTGATCCATTGAAATCCAAGTGCTTCGTGATAATGGGTTGATGCTCTTGGAATTTCATGCAGGAAAAGGAAAAGCAGCCAAGCGGGATGGAGGGGGGGAGTTGATAAATCCCGTTTTGACATGTTTGGAATGGAACATTTTAATTTTTCATTTTCAAATGACTTTTGGTTTTGAATGTTTAAAATGTAGCCTGAAACTCTTTGTTAGACTGTAACATTTCAAAAAATTCACAACTGAACCAAAAAGTCCAAATTCAAATCAATTTTGTTGAAATAAAACATTTTGAACATCCCAAAAATGATTTTTTTCCCCAGAATTTTTCTTTGTGGAGAATTTAGACATTTTTCTCTCCGATTTTGAATGACGCTAAATTTCAAAATCTGGAAATCCTTTGTGAAATGAAATTTCCATCCTCTTCCCAGCTCAGTTTACTTTAGCCTAGGAATTCTACCCCAAGCAAACTTTTGACCCTGAGAGAGGAGAAAGACCATAGTCTCCATATTATCCATTAGGGAATTTGCTGGTGCTATGGATTTTTCATGAAAGGTGCATGTATACCGCAGTGATGGGTGGCAGGTAAAACCCTCAAATAGATTAACGACAGAATTGACTGTCGTACTGGGACACCGTGTCCACCATGGTCCACCATGACCAATTTTAATTCTGTCTGATCTCTTTTTGAATTCTTTGACACAAGCCGGGAAAGGGAGTGACAAATGACTGACGTGTGGAACACCTGTGTTTCGTTGCCTGTTAGGCCATCAGCTGCAGATTATATCGGGTTTAAAGTCTAAAACGTGTTTTAAAGGAGATTTTCTCAGGGTGCAAATCACCATTGCAATTGATAACTGGAAGGGGTGTGGGGGTGGTGGCCTATTAAAGGCTGAAATGCTGGTTTGATTCACACACAGAAAACGCCCTTTCACACAGGCTCCATACCTTAAACCCTTTATAATCTCTTGCTTATGGTGTACAGGTGGGGCCCAGGTGGGTGGCATAGGGGTGACCCCTGGCTAGGCTGCTGGGGGCCAGGGACGGGCTGTCTGCCTGGGCTTCTTGTGGGGCATCAGGCGGGAAGAGTTTAGGGAGGAAGGGGTGAGCTCAGTCCAGGCTGCTCCCAAATCCAGTCAATGAACCCCCACCCCACATTCATGTTGACTAGTTCCCCCCCTCAATTAATGCAGGATTCCCTCCCCCCAGACGGTTACTTGTGGCTGGGCCTTCTGTACTTTAGGGTTAGCTGGGGGCAGAGCAGGAAGACAAGGCAGCATCTTCCCCCTTCCTCACCCTCCAGGAACTCCCGTATGTGCCGCCCTTCCCCTCAACATCAGAGAGAGAGGCTGGGCGTGTGGGGGGGGGTGGGGGGCTGCTCAGGAGCCAACGGGAGTTTTCAGGGAGGGGGAGGGGAGGGAAGGGAGAAGCTGGGCTGCCGCTTATCCACAAAAGGGAAGGGGGAGAAAGCCCAGCAGCTCAGACTGGATCTGCTCCCTCCTCCCCTCCTGAGAATCGAGCATTGGCCCGGCACTTCCTCCTGCTTCGCCCTTTCCAGTCTGAAACGCCCGCTAGCCCCTAGGCAGGGCGCCTCCTCCTGGCCCAAGCCTCCCTGCTCCCTGCAAGGCAGGGGAGGGGAACGGGGCGCAGAGCTGAAGCTGGAAGGTTCATCCCCAGCAGCCCCGCCCTGAGCACTGCTTGGAAGCAGGACAGAACATGGGCCGTACTGCGTGGTCATTGTCTCTCCCAGCAGCCCACATGGCCCCAGCCCTAGGAGACAAGCTGCATTTCCACAGCTTGGGGGCCACACAGCAGGAAACCCACCCAGGGGGCCTCTGCCACCCACCGTGCGCTATCACAGCAACACAGTGGAGGTGGGGCTGTGAGGACAGGCCTGGCATATAACTAGCGGGTCTGTGCACATGGCCTGAGCCCTGACATGGAAGGAGCTGCGGGCAGCCTGCACTCTACTCCTCATACCCAGGAGTAATGACCAGGGCCGGCTCCAGGCACCAGCCCACCAAGCTTGTGCTTGGGGCGGCACCTGGAGGGGGCGGCGCGGCGCTCCAACTCCGGCCGCCGGGAAGAGTGGAGCCGCAGCGGGCTCACCGCCCTCCTCCCGGGGCTCTGGCCGCCAACAGAGCCGCGGCGGGCTCACCGCCCTCCCTCCGGCGCTCTGGCCAGTCGGGGAGAGCGGGCCCGAGGCCAGGCTCGGCGCCCTCCCCTGCCGCACTGGGGGGGGCGGCGGGAGGCTTTTTTGCCTGGGGTGGCAAAAAAGCCAGAGCCGGCCCTGGTAATGACCGCAGCCCAGCAGCAGCGTGGTTTCTCTGGCTGCTGGTCCCTAGCCCCCAGGATGGTGTGTGCAAGCTTTCTCATGAGACCAGGATCACCACTGGTGGCTCTGCTCGGTGCTAGGACCGCTGGCGGGGACTCTGCACGGGGAGCCCATCAGGATGTGAGCATTCTGAAATGAGAGACAAAGGGTTAATTTAATGTCAGGTGCGTGGTTCTCCTAGTTCCACTGACACCAGTTAATGGTCAGTTTACAATAATTGCTCTCTTCTTTCAATAAAATTCAAAGATACCTGGGGCCTTATAGGACTGCAATGAAATATTACTCTTAGAATTCCTACATTACAGTTATTTATTATAACTCCCTAATTACTACAGGATTTCATTATTACAGTAGATGGTGTTTAATTGCTTTAAATCATTAATAATAATAATTATCTGTGCTAGTGAAAGTTGGGGACAGGCTGCCCTGGAACAGGGTCACCATTTCCCTGCATCTGGGCTGGTCATTTGCACTAGTGCCACGTGACAGCGTTCCCGTTTGTCACCCCCACTTTGCCCAGCGAATGTCAGCATGTGGTGCAGGGCAATGGAGACTCAGGGCCGTAGACGCCTAAAGCCATGGAAGAGCTGGAAAAGGCTGGTTATGTCCTCCGGCCCATCTGCCAGGGGCCAAGGCAGGATTGTTCCCTGTGGCCCATTTCCTGACTCATCTCACAGCCAGGGAGCCTTTCCGGAGAGCCAGGAGAACTTTTCCATTTTTTAAATTGGTCCTTGTTGCACACCATTGCTCTCAAGGTGCATCCACCCCGACGCCTCAGCTGCAGAGTTCACCAGCAACTTCAGCAGCAGCAGAAGCTGTCGCCTGCATAGGATGCAAGCGTTTGCTGTGCAGTCATGCTTAGACGTGACAGAAGTTTGGTCGTGTCTAGCCGCAGACTCCCGTGTACGACCACCAGTGCAGCTGCACCGGGGTGAGTGAGGATCCAATTTTTGCCAGTATAGACACAGCCCTTGTTACTCTCCAGTGAGATGAACCATGCAGTGCCACCTCCTAGGATGGTTGTTTCAGACCCTCACCCGTAGGCGCTAGGTCTGTGGGTGCTCTGGGGCTGAACACCCACCAAACACCCGTCAATCAGGTGTTTGGTGGGCCCTGCCAATCAGCTGTTTGGCAGGAGGCACTGTCGGGGAGGGGCAGAGTGGGAGCAGGAAGAGACGGAGTGAGGGTGGGGCATTGGGGGAAGGGGTGGAGTGGGAGTGGGACCTTGGGGCACCCACCCGTATAGAAGAAAGTCAATGCCTGTGTCCTCGACAGACTCAGTAAGGCCTCGAGCCTGCTAAGAATGCTGGTGGTGCTTAACTTTACACACTGAGGGATCACCGGGCAGAACGCTAAGCACGTGCAGACGCGTTGGCAAGACGGGGGCCTAAGACATCGCCCCTTTAGTTAACCTTTGGAAAGTTTTGGGATGCTTGGGCCTTTGGACAAGCACAGAGCCGGATTGTGAGCCTTTTGCTCCAGCCGGTGAGCAGTAACTTGCATGAATAGTTTCATCAAACTGCTCCTGCGAATAGCTGCTCACCAGTAAGGGGTTCACAGTCTGGCCCGAAAGAACTTAAGCTTTCTAAAGAACAAACCCTGGTATTCTGCGCAATCTACTGGGGCCAGCAGGGAATGGCCAGCCTGACCATAGACAAAGAATGGACAATGCAACCCCTCATGAGAGCCCAGCTTCCTCTCTGCCCAGCGAAGCCCCCACAGTGAGCCAGCGAAGCACTCCGCTCCAAAGCTCGCCCTCCATGTTCAAACCTGGTCAGAGTTTGAAAGCACATGATTGCCCTTCCCCCACACTGGGGATTAACTTTAAATCAGAAGCCAAAGACAGTGACACTGAAAGTGTTTGTATTAATAGGCTCACAGTAAAGCTGCCTGCTTGGGAGCCCACCGCTCTGAGACGCACATTTAATAATATGCCATTGCGAGCTTTGTACAATGTGGCCTTGTACATTATTCATGTGAGTGTTTGCTTTTCCTTTCACTGGCTGCACGGAGATGGCTCTTTAAAGGTGTAAAATAGGAATGTGCAAAGCTTCAGTTTAATAACCCCTCGCCAGGATAATGCACTCTCACAAATATAGGCTAATCCAGAGCTGGATCACACCTTCTTGCAACATTTAACCTTATGCATAGGCCATCTGGAATGTTTCTATGGTTACCTCCCGGCATTTAGCTTTGGGGATATTGCTGATGCTGAAGTTAGATAATTTCTTCTTGGAACTTCAATTCTGGCCTGATTTTCAGAGGAGCTGAACTCCATCAGCTCCGCTGGAGTCACTAAGAGCTGTCGGCGCTCAGCGTCTCTGGAAAACAGGCCCAGCGATTATTACTCCAACATTTCTTGCTGTGCCAATAGCTGCTTGGATAGCATCCATGTACTTCTGTACCAGATATGGACTGGCTCCAGAACTTGTTTATACGCCCCAGCTGTGTTCATCATAAGATCCTTCCATGCTCTGCCAGGTATGGCTCAGGTTCGCTAAAAAAGGTATTTTACACACAGTGCCACATGGTGACTGAACAGTATAATGCAGATTAGCATTCCATTATATCTCCCTCTTTACATTCTATATTCCTACCATTAACAATATTTACACTATCATGCTCTCTTTGGAGTTCAGTACGTACCAGCCTGTTAAATGTCTCTGAATCGTACTGGTTTTTTCAATTACATGAGCTGAATCATCTGGCTATCCGTTAGTTGCAACGACTGGCTGTGGTCAGTTTGGAATCTGAGTCTTCTTCTTGTTCTGCGTCTGCCATCTGTAGAGTTTGCTCTGTTGATCGTTCTTTCTGAGGAACCAGTTGTAGATGTTGATGGTTTCTGTTGAACTCTCCACTGTCTATCTCGATCACCTATGATCTGGGTGCTGAATTCTTTTTCTTCATGACAGCTAGAGTTGTACATTTCTTTTCTCTATCCAATTTGACAGGAACATGGTCAGCAGGTTCTCGATCTGGTAGTTCTTTGAGTGACATCTGTTGTAAAAGTGTTCATAAGCTCTTTTAGCTTTTTTATCCAATTTGGATAGTTTCTTCATGTCTGGCCACTTTGGAGATAGATTATTTTCCAACGTTGGAACAGTAGTTCTGAGTTGTCTTCCCAGCAGGAGATGTGCTGGACTATATCCAGTAGTGGATACTGGTGTTGATCCGTAACTCAGAAGAGCAAGGAATGGATCTTCTTGCTGTAGCATTTTCTTGGCTGTCTGTACAGATTTCTCAGATTCTCCATTCGCTTGGGGTTAATGTGGGTGCTAGTGATAGGGTTAAAATCATAGGTCATTCGGAATGACTTAAATTCTGCTGCAGTGAACAATGGTCTGCTGTCTGTCATTTGTTGTTCTGGAATACCAAAGTGAGCAAAAGCGCACTTTAATTTCTGGATAAAACTGCAACATGTTCTCTCTTTCAAGTACATTATTTCTATATACCTGGAAAAACAGTCCACAATGACCACATCATGATGTCCTCTGAGTTCACATAAATATGCATCTAGTCTCTTCCAAGGTCTGTCTGGTAGAAGTAGTGTTACCAAAGGTTCTTTGCCTTATGTTGGTCTGTTAGATCTGCAATATTCACATGCAGATAATTTTATTCGTTATGTCCTTGCTGATGCCCGGCCACTACATTGACTAGTTGGCCTGTTCATGGCATTTAGTTAATCCTTGACGTCCTTCATGGATGAGGTTTAGATTTCTCCTCTCACTTTGTTTGGAATTATGAGGCAATTGCCTTTAATCATGAGTCCATTTGACTCGCTTAATTGTCCATGGGCTGTAAAGTTGTCTCTTGTCACTTCCTTAGTGTCCTTCAGATACTTGGGCCAGCCACCCCATTGTAATTTAGAACTTCCTGAAGTTGCATGTCTGTTGAGGTTGCTTTTTGTAGCTGGAGTAGTCTCTTTTCTGGCACTGATTGGTATGTGTCCACAGCATCCATGTATGCCTTGACATCATGTTTGAGCTCAGGAGTGGTTGAGTGTGATGCTGGGCTCCATGACAAAGTGTCTGCTACTACCAGATTTCCCCCAGGAACGTATTTAGCACTTGGGTTAAATCGCATTAACCTTAGCAATAGACGTTGGTATCTTGGTGGTGTGTAAAAGTTCTTACATGCCCCTATGGTTGCCAGACACTCCTTTGCAGCTGGTGCATATAGTTTTTCTGCCTCTGTAAGAGTGTGAGAGCAAAATGCAGCAGGCTGCCACTCAGAACCATGTTATTGCAACGATACAGCACCTAGGCCAGACCTGCCTGCATTCAGACTGACCATGGTTGGTTTGTTCACATTGCAGTACTTGAGAACTGGAGCTGTGGAGATCATTTCTTTTACCTTTTGGAAGGCAATTTGTTGATTTGGCCCCCATAGCCAAGATATGTTGGACTTTAATAGTTCATTCCGTGGTTTTGTCACTGTAGATATTGACCATGGCAATTTTCTATCCTCAGTTCTGGCACGTTAGTTGGTGCATTCAATTATCAAATGGCTTTTACTTTTTCAGGGCTAGGGCTGAGTCCATCTTTGTTTATTGTCTGTCTCAAAAACTTGTTTGGGGGTCAGCAGAAAATGCATTTTTCCTTGTTTAGCTTCAATCCAGACTGACTGATTAGATTTAGGACTTTGTTGATGGTTTTGTTGTGTTCTTCCATCGAAGATCCATATATCAGAATATAGTCCATAAAAACGACACCACCATTTGTGTTCATTAACAATTCTGCTATTTTTTTTGGAAAATTTCAGGGGTATTGGTAATCCCAAAAGATCAACTTTGAAAGCAGAATCTCCCATTCGTTAAATGTAGCCAGTTTATCACTTTCTTTAGCTAAACAAATTTGCCAGAATCCACTTGAGGCATCCAGGTCCTTTCGCTTTGGGAAGGAAATCATCTAGTGTTGGGAGGATATATTTTTCTCTCACAATTGCTTCATTAAGTCTTTCCAGATCCACATAGATTTGTATTTTCCCATTTTTTTTTACAACTGGTACCACTGAGGCACACCATACTGTCGGCTCAGGGATTTTCTTGATTATGCCAATCTGCTTCATTCTCTTTAACTCACTTTCCACTTTATGAAGTAATGGGATAGAATCTTGCAAGATATATGTACACGATACGGTTCAACATTGTCTTTTAAGGTTATTTTTACTGTATAAACGTCTAATATTACCAATATTCCATCGAGTTCGTCCACCTTTCCCATTAGGCCTATCATGGCTGGCAGGCTGCGACTGAAAAGGCTTTTTTTGGTGGTCCATTGATTACATACTGTGAATGCAAAGCTCTGGGCTGGTCTACACTAGAAGTGCTACGCTGGCACAGCTGTACCACGTAGTGCATCCCGTGAAGACACTCTATGCTGATGGGACCCGTTGGCATAGAACATCTTCACTAGACGTGCTACAGCAGCACAGCTGCATTGGTGCAGCTGTGGTGATGTAATGCTTCTAGTGTAGACTAGAAGCTCTCCCATCAGCATAATAAATCCACCTCCTTGAGAGGTGGCAGCTATGTTGGTGGGAGAAGCTCTCCCACTGAAATAGCGCTATCCACACTGGTGCTTAGGTCAGTGTAACTTATGTCATTCGGGGGTTGCTTATTCACACCCCTGAGTGACATAAGTTATACCAGCATAACCTATTGTGACAGGTTCTCCCCGGGGTGCCACCTGGAACTGAGGTACCACTGAGCCCACCTGACCCACCAGCCTGGGTTCCTGTTACACTGTACTGCTGGGACAGGCCCTCCAGCCCTCTCCAGCACATACACAAGTAGGGACACACCCAGCTGCAGCTACACACAGATGCTGAGATCAGCTTTGCATGGGAAGGCTCAGCCAAGGCACCTCCCAGTTGCTAAGGCACACCCCACCCTCTGGAGTGTAAACCCAAAATTATAGCGGCTTAGAGATCTGTACAGCATAAGCTCATGAAATTCGCCCCCACCCTCAGTATGGAGAGGAATATACACAGATTTCTGCCCCAAGTTATGACTTCCACATACTGGTTTTAGACAAAGCAAAAATAAGTTTATTAACTACAAAAGATACTTTTAAAGTGATTATAAGGGATAGCAAACAGATCAAAGCAGATTACCTAGCAAATAAACAAAAATGCAATCTAAGCTTAATATACTAAAGAGATTGGATATGAGTAGCAAATTCTCACCCTAAATGACGATTTAAGCTGGTTGCAGGAATTCTGAAGGGCAAGCTGCACTTTCTTGCAGCTTAAAACCCCAGGTATTCCTTTCACAGGCTAGAAATCCTTGTAGCCTGGGTTCAGCCCTTCCCTCCCAGTTCAGTCCTTCTTCCTCAGGTGTTTTCAGGAGTCTCCTTTGGGTGGGGAGTCAGTGAAGAACCTTGATGATGTCACTTCCCTGCCTTAAATAGCTTTTGCATATGGTGGGAACCCTTTGTCTCCAAGCTTGGTTCCCAGTGGAAAAACACTGGTATTCAAAGATGGAATCCAGTACAAGGTGATCTGGTCACATGCCCCTGTAGTGCTACAGCAGCCATGACTTGGAGGCTATTTGTAGAGTCCTCAGAAAGACTCTCCAGGAAGGCTCCTGGGTGGGAGATTAGCATCTTCTAAGTCCTATTGTTCTCCCTAATGGCCCTTGCCAGCCAACCGTCTAGATTGATTGCATTCTACCTAATGGGTGTTCCCCAGGTGCAAACACATTTATAATAGATGCATAGACAATATTCCTAACTTCAGATACCAAAATGATACATGCATACAAATAGAATAATCATATTCATTAAATCATAACCTTTTCAATGATATCTTACATGACCTATCTTGCATAAAATACATCATAGTTATGATCATATAATAATAATATTACTATGAAGAATATGGGGCGTAATGCCACACCTATAGTGTAGACAAGCCCTTTGTCTTTGTTAGTTATTTCTATGGTGAACTGGTCCATGCAGTTCAGATACCCCCAGGGCTAGTCAAGGCTGTGTCAGGTGATTTTAGCTCTGGGAGGGGTTGAAGGTGATTGTAAGTCACTTCTGAGATGACTGACATCAGCTCCTGAGTCAATTTTAAAGTAAATAATTTGGCCATGAATATGCACTCCCCAGGCAGGCTCTATGCCACCACGAGTGATAGATCCCAGAAACGATGGCTCCTGATTGTCTGTAATCTGAGTGAACTCCCTGACTGCTTGGTGCAGCAAACAGCTGCAAAATGCCTATATTATACTATGTGCCTCTGGCTGGACATGCATTATCTCTTGGGATATGACTTTTTCCACGGCTTATGCATGTAGTCTGGAATTTGTCCCTTTTAGCCTAGCCAGAACCCTTTCATAGTAATTTTTGTGACTGTCTTCAGTAAAGTAAAAGGATTTAAAGATATGCTCTGCCTGATTCCGCATAGCATAAATTAAAGAAGATGCCCTGTATATCTCCAGTTTCCTGGTGGAGCTTTGTAGTAGTTTAAAATCTTGCAAAACACTGCTTCCATTCTGTCCATTGTGAACATTTGTCAGATCTGAAGTTCTCTGGGGAATTGAAGAGTGGCATGTTAATTAAATCCTGAAACCTTTGTTGCTGTTCCTTCTGTTTCTGTTCTAGGTTTACTTCTGACGCCATGTCATGTACTTCTGTACTAGATATGGACTGGCTACAGAACGTGCTTATACACAGCAGATGTGTTCAGCACGAGATCCTTTGATGATCTGTCAGGTCCGACTGAGGTTTGCGTTAAAAAGGTATTTTACACACCGTGCCATCTAGTAGCTGAATACAGATTAGCATTCCACTACAGATAGCAAAATAAAATGGATTCTCAACAAGTGAAAGTCCCCATGTCAATGGTTTCACATCCAAGAATTGAGATGAGAACTCTCGAGACAACTCAGAAAGCTACTCCACAAATGGCTGTGGCAAAATGATGCAGGGTCATGCAATTTGGTTATCTCCAATTGCAGGGCTTGGAAATATCTGAAATCACTGTTAAGAAGCTACTCACAAGCAAGAGCTGTTTTAGCTCTGAATGGTGGAACATCGCTAGGAAAAGTAGGTAAGAACTGGGCTCTTTCCTTGTAGCTGGAGGTCAAGCATATTCATATGATTGCTGATATTGCGAAGAAATGCCACTTACATCATGAATGTTTCATTATTCAGGGGTGACAGTGGATCAGACATCCTTCCTTTCCTAAAATTCTCTGGTCACAGTGAGAAGACCTATAAAATTTGTTCTTGTCTGAGTCACTCTATGTTTGCATCCAGTGACTAATAATGGTGATGAACTTCCTTAGATAAAATTCTGGCTGGTCCGTGCTGGAGTGCACGTGCAGCAATCAAGTTTATCCCTTTAACTGCAGCCTCTGCTAAGGGGATGCGGTTGAAATGTGCTGTGAGTTTGAAAAGGAACGTGGAGTCCCATTGTCAGCTTTAATCAGAGCTGTCACTGCTTTTTCTTTTCAATCCGTGTTGTGTTGCCAGTTGTTGCAGAAACAAGCTTTTTCAAGTCAGGAGCTTTGCCTGATCTGTCGAAAATGTCACAACTTGCTTGTAAATATTCCAACCCCCCCCCCAGCCCCCCCAAAATCTGTGTTTCAAAAACCAATTATGGTCGCTGAGTGACAACACTGTACTTATCTATCACACCATTCACAAAACCTGGGCACTTAAAAGCAACTGAGGAAATAGGTAAGTGCATTACATCTCGCACTGCCCAGGCGATAAACAAATTCTTCTTTCCATGCATATTTCATCACAGTACAACGACCTAAATACTGACCCCAAATGAGTAGTATTCTTCCACCAGTAAATTCAAAATGTAAACATAACACAAGGCCTTTTGTAATAGAAGCATAACAATTATATATGTTCAGATTCATGCTGCATAAGAGTGTTTGACAGAATTCCTGGTTCCAATGTTAATTTAAATCCTCATCAAAGAAAGACTAAAGCACAATCTGGATTTCTGAAATTTTCTTTAATAGACAAATTCTTTATGACATGACAACAAATTTGGCAACCCCTGGGCTTAGAAAATACTTTTAGCAAAAAGCAAATGAAGTATAAAGATTGTACAAGCTCCCGCAGCTCTCTCGTGGAATAGAAAGCCAGCTAAATATCACATGAAAGGCATGAATTATTACAAGTACCTAAAGAGATCAAATGTGACCTAGTACTTCTCCAGGAAATCCAATAGAAGATGAAGCCCTCAAGATAATGAAGCCATCAAGTAACTTGCTCCTCTTAAAACTGTAAATGCAGGGAGTGATGATTTTAATTTGCAAACCGTGCCCTAGTCCAAGCTAACAAGCAGGTTTCATATCTAGAGGGAAGCATTAGCATGCAAAGGGAGAGGTTAAGATGTCACAGATTACATTAACTAACACAGATCCTCTGAACACGGCTGCTCACAATGATGAAATTATGTGGCCAAGTCACAGGCTCCCCGTGCAAGCCAACATTTTGAAGAGCAGAGTGCAGCCAGACTTGGTTTGATTACAAGCATTTACATTTGCACTTAAAAGGGTGTATTACAGGAGCTACACGGGATATACAGGCAAACTGTGTGAGCAGGTAGAATGTACATGACTTTGCACAGATAAATGATGTCGAGGGGGCGTGTGACACAGGGACGTTAACAGCCTATGATGTCACCATCAGCCAAGCTAGTGACTGGTGCACTAAGGCAATGCCACCCACCTACACTCACACCCACGCCTGGCTCACCTGTGTGTCTACCGGCTACAGCCTGAGGGTGAGCCACAGCCCGGTAGGACAATGGAGAGATCTCAGTTGTCAGGGACAGAGTGAGAGGAACACAGTGGCAAAGATGTTCACTCTCAGGGATGGGAAGGGGGCATGTAGGGGGTCAGACTGAGCTGCCAGGCTCTGCCCAGAGCAAGGGGCAGGTGTAGCTGTGCCACCCAGGAAGCGGTCTGAGACGGGATTGTGGCTCAGTAAGCCATAGCATCATAGAAATGTGGGGCTGGAAGGGGCCTCGATAGGTCATTGAGTCTAGCTCCTTGCATGGAGGCAGGACCAAGTAAACCTAGACCAGCCCTGACAGGTGTTTGTCCAACCTGTTCTTAAACGCCTCCAGTGATGGGATTCCACACCCTCCCTTGGAAGCCCGTTCCTGAGCATAACTATCCCAAGACATAGGCGCCAACTTTTCGCAGCGCCGGCGAGTGCTCACCCCCCCGCCCCGCGGCCCGTGGCCCCCGGCCCCGCCCCCACCCCTGCCCCCATTCCAACCCCTTCCCCAAAGTCCCCGCCCCAACTCTGCTCCCTCCCTGCCCCTATTGGACTCCTTCCCCAAATCCCTGCCCCGGCCCCGCCTCTTCCCTGGGCACGCTGCATTCCCTCTCCTCCCCCTCCCTCCCAGCGCTTGCCGCCGCAAAACAGGTGTTTCACGGCGGCAAGTGGTGGGAGCTAGGGGTAGAAGCAGGGACCCGGCATGCTCAGGGGAGGAGACGGAGGCAGAGGTGAGCTGGGGCGGGGAGCTTGGCTGCCGGTGGGTGCAGAGCACCCACCAATTTTTCCCTGTGGGTGCTCCAGCCCCGGAGCACCCACGGAGTCAGTGCCTACCCTGTTTCCCCAAAAATAAGACATCCTCCGAAAATAAGGCCTACTTACAGTTTTGCCTCTCGTTGTAATATAAGGCATCCCCCCGATAATAAGACCTCCCCGATAATAAGGCATCCACCGATAATAAGGCATTTTTCATTTCTGAAAAATAAGACATCCCCTGAAAATAAGACCTAGCGCATCTTTGGGAGCAAAAATTAATATAAGACACTGTCTTATTTTCGGGGAAACAGGGTATGCCCTGAGAGCTAGAAAGTTTTTTTCTAATATCTAATCTAAATCTCCCTTGCTGCAGATTAAGCCCATTACTTCTAGTTCACCCACCAGCGGACATGGAGGACAATTGATCACCATCATCTTTATAACAGCCCTGAACATATTGGAAGACTTTCCTTAGGGTCACGTTTTCTAGACCTTTGATTATTTTTGTTGCTCTCTTCTGGGCTCTCTCTAATTTATCCACATCGGTCCTAAAGTGTGGTGCCCAGAACTGGACACAGCACTCCAGATGGGGCCTCCGCAGTTCTGAGCAGAGCAGGCAGTTACCTCCTGCATCTAGGGTGACCAGATGTCCCGATTTTATAGGGACAGTCCCGATATTTGGAGCTTTTTCTTATATAGGCTCCTATTACCCCCCACCCCCATCCCGATTTTTCACACTTGCTGTCTGGTCACCCTACCTGCATCTCACATACAACACTCCTGACCCCCCTCACTTCCCACTTGCCCTGATGGAGCGGTGAGGAGGGGGAGTAAGTGACAACTCATACGTTACTGGGGGGCTACTTACTTACCCCTTTGTGTCAGCCCACCTAGCCAAGGCACTGCCCTGCTCCACTCAATCGCTCTGCACCAGACCTGTATCCAGGATCCAGGTGGATCTCACACTGGTGCCTGGGGCCTGTGTGTGGGTCATGGGTACGTTTAGCCCCAAGGGATCAGCCATTCTGTCTTGCATCCCCAGTGCTCCCTGCAGACCCCCAGCGATCGTCCTTCTGAATCATTGGATCAGGGGATGCTTACAATTAAAATCATCTCTTTTTTAATGAATGTTTATTCCCCTTTAGAAAGTTCCAGTCCTCACATGAATCTCATGAACCCCGGACAAGGTGCGAAACACTCTTTCTGCATTCCATGGGATGCTGCAACCCAATCCTTATCTAAAGGAGGCCCTCAAAATGCCATGGAAAGCACCACAAGAAATTAAGGTAAAGAACTCTGGAGTGTGAGAGTACCGGCCAAACAGCGTGAATGAGACATTTGGGGGCAGCTCATCAACACTCACTTTAGATCAGTTCTAGCTTTGAACAAAGCCCAGCAAATAGATAGTGCCCCATGCTCACACCCAGGAAACACGCAGTTTGGGATGGTCAGAAAATGGAGTTTTTTTCCTGAGGAAAATTTTAATGACAAAAAAATATCATTTTTGTCTAAATTTTCCAGGAAAAAATTGATTTTTGGTGAAAATTCATGGTCCCATTCTCTTCTATAGGCTGAGCTTCTTGGTTGTGCAACATCTCCCATCATGCACCACTCTCGGAGAGGGGAGATGGTACTTTCATGGGAGTCCCTTGCTGTGACGTGTCATGGGAGATGTAGTCCAGCCTATAGAGGAGAATGATAGTGTGGGACATCCAGACTACAACTCCCATGAGGCATTGCAGCAGCATTTCTGAATCAAAATATTTCCATTTTCTGCTGAAATATTTTGTTTTTTGCGTGTTCAGTTTTTCAGTGAAAAATCAAACTATTCCTCAGAAAGCAGACACTTTTCCCACCAAAAAAATTAATTTAATCAAAACCCAATTTCCTGTCAATACATAGTTCTGATGGAAAATTTTCAACGAGCCCTACAAATAGCATCTAAGACATCTTCAAAGAGCCTTTCACACTCTCCTTGCCTGGAATGAACTACCATACTACCTAGCTGAGATAATAAGGTGGCTTTGGTGGAGGAGTAATAAAACAAGAGATAAAGTTTCTGATCCTTAGGGCTGGTCTACACTGGGGTGGGGGATCGATCTAAGATACGCAACTTCAGCTACGCGAATAGCGTAGCTGAAGTCGAAGTATCTTAGATCAAATTACCTGGGGTCCACACAGCGCAGGATCGACGGCCGCGGCTCCCACGTTGACTGCACTACCGCCGCTCGCTCCGGTGGAGTTCCGGAGTCCACGGTGAGCGCGTTTGGGAATCGATATATCACGTCTTAACGAGACGCGATATATTGATCCCGGATAAATCAATTGCTACCTGCCGATACGGCAGGTAATGAAGACATACCCTTAGTCTTAATTTTGCAGGGAATAACCAAGAGGATTGCAAGCCAATAGACACACATTCTGGGCACAAAGCTAGCAGTTCTTTGCTTTGCTTTCGAGTAGCTCTGGAGATGTCAGGGAAAAGAGAGAAATCTGTCTGTTAAAAACGTTTTATTCCTGTTCATTCTCCTGAACACAATCCTGGCACACACCATTTAAAGAGTGATGCCCAACCCCCGGTTGCAGAGGCTATGCTGTACAAGAGACCGCGCGAGGGTGATTTAATGACAGGAGGTTAATAAGAATATGGAATATTTGTATCATGCAAAGCGAAGGATCAAATACAGCCAGAACACTCAAGAAAGGAGAAATCTTTTCAGGCAGCTCATCTCTAACAACAGACTCTGAGATAAGTAGGCGTCTTATCCTGTGGGATTATCTCTGTTTTTGTATTTCTAATTTGTGGTGCGGCTATGGATAGGTGCTCTCTACATCTAAATAAATACGTGATTCAAGCACATACAGGCTCTGGCGGTTCTAATTTTTGGTGTATTAAAGAATTACCTTAATAATCACGTTAAAGTTCTTGCACTCTCTTTTTTTGCGTCTCTCATTAACCAGATCCGTAGACATTTTAATTATAACGGTTAAGACTTGTGATACTTGACTCTAAATTTGAGGTGACACCAAATCCAGTGTGGATGAAAAGGAAATGCATTTAGGGACCAATTCTGATCAGCTTTACTATGGGGTGAATGCTTAGCCCGGGCAGGGCATGCAGCTGTGGGCTTCCCGTTACTCAGAGAGAGCATGCTAACAGTCTCTGTGCTAACCTCTAGATGGAGTTTATGCACCCCAGGACACATAGACTAACTCATCGTATGTGTCCTTTTCTGGTTAGTTTTAAGATTTCCCCACGTAAGGACCCATAGGCTGGTTCTGAGATTGCAAAAAGGCCTTTTCAGTTGTTGATTGGCATCCTAAAAAGCCAAGGACTCTACCAAACCTGCTCTGCCTCCCAAGAGAAAGCAGTGGCTGACAGGCTGATGGTTCCAGATTGCCACATCTGCTCTCTTACCCTTCAGTTCGGACAAACACTCCCTCAGCGGCTGTGTTGGAAAGGGCTCCAGCATCTAATAAAACCATAAATACAGTCCCATCTAGTCTCGAATGTGCTAGTAATACCGTTCATTGTAAAGGAAATCTCCTTATGAGCCATTCAGTTTTTATTAGGCAACGAGTTAAGAAGAAGGTGGATGTTGGAGGCGGCTCATGGCAAAACCCACACGGCTGTGGAGAAATTTGGATTTTAAGGTTGACTGGCAACTGGTTATCAAGAAAATGAGAGAGCCATGGGGATCAGCACAGCGGCAGAGATATACTCTACTGTGGTAGCCCTATGGCCTTTGAACAATTAAGAAAAGAGCTCCATCTTCATTTTTTGAATGTATTTGCAGCTGAGAGATAATGCTGTATGATCATTACAGCGAGGCTGGGGTTTTGCAGAGAAGATACTACTCAGCTAATGACGAACTAACAGAGGCACCATCTCACAATTGTTTTATTGTGATAGACAATTTCTGACAGCAAGAACATTGCCCAGTGGAATGAAAGCCTTGGCCGGTGGCTGGGCATTGTAAATGGGGATGTTCACAGAGTCCAGGCTACGCCTTAAGCTCTAAAGAAGGGCTAAATAAAGGATGGAAATATAGCCAAACAATAGGCCCATTGCTTCTTGCAGTGAAGGAACGCCCATTGCTTCAACCCTCTTGGAGATGGGCATAGAGAGTCCTTCCAAAGGGAACACAAGCCCAGACACAGCTTGCTGTCAGGGCAGAGGAGAGCTTTCAGGCTCCAGAGCAAGGACAGAAGGAAAAACACAAGGGCTGAGCAGAAAGAGGCAACACCTTTCCCATCCTCCATGCCCTGGGCCCAGAGAAAATAGCGCTCAAGGGAGCAGGCTGGCGAGGAACCTAGCTGGGGCTTGGAAGGTCCAAGTTCAGTTCTCTGCCATTCCC
Source organism: Trachemys scripta elegans (assembly GCF_013100865.1). Taxonomy (NCBI): domain Eukaryota; kingdom Metazoa; phylum Chordata; order Testudines; family Emydidae; genus Trachemys; species Trachemys scripta. Next base: position 28,224,807 of record NC_048312.1, on the reverse strand, counting down.
CAGAGTTAGGGTTACCATATTTTGTGCCTCCAAAAGGAGGACACTCCACGGCCCCCGGCCCCGCCCCCAGCCCCGCCCATGCCCCCGCCCCAACTCCGCCCCTTCCCCAAAGTCTCCGCCCCCTCCCCTGCTTCCCACGAACATTTGATTCGCGGGAAGCCTGAAGCAGGTAAGGGGGGTGTGGTGGGAGGAGGCGCGGCCCAGGCTGGCCCCCCCGGCGTTTCCAGCCTGGGTTGGCTC
>NC_048312.1:28144245-28194811 GCF_013100865.1 Trachemys scripta elegans | reverse complement strand
TGTGGGGTTTGCTCATCAAGCAGGTTACTGCCAGTACAATTGTGTTGGGGGAGTGGGGATAGGGACGTGCTGAATCTGGGACGCATAAGGGTAACAGCTTGAAAGTGACAAGTTTCAGAGTAGAAGCCGTGTTAGTCTGTATCCGCAAAAAGAACAGGAGTACTTGTGGCACCTTAGAGACTAACAAATTTATTAGAGCATAAGCTTTCGTGGACTACAGCCCACTACAGCATCCGAAGAAGTGGGCTGTAGTCCACGAAAGCTTATGCTCTAATAAATTTGTTAGTCTCTAAGGTGCCACAAGTACTCCTGTTCTTTTTGCGGATACAGACTAACACGGCTTCTACTCTGAAACTTGTCACTTTCAAGCTGTTACCCTTATGCGTCCCAGATTCAGCACGTCCCTATCCCCACTCCCCCAACACAATTGTACTGGCAGTAACCTGCTTGATGAGCAAACCCCACAGTATTTTGGGCACTGCAGGGATCTTTAGCTTAGGTAAAAGAAGTGTTGCTGTAGAGTGAATGGGGGAAGCTAAAAACACAAACGAGTAAAGTTCAGCAAGAGAGAGAGAAGCAACCAACTTAACCATCGAAATTATTTATTGAATAATAGTGATAACTACACAAGGAGAGCTAAACCAACATAACATACATGATTAAAGGCTAATACCTAAGGTAGACAGGAAAACAGAGAGAGAGAGAGAGAGAGAGAGAGAAAGAAGGGGGTCTCACCGCTCCCTGAAGTTTGAACTGGTCGGGGTTCCCAGATGATGGTGGTAGCTGAGGGTCCTGAGGGCAAGAGGCAGGCAGAGTCCCCAGTACGATCAGTGAGGAGACAATGGAGTTCCAGTGGAACTGATGCCTAGTTTGGATCTAAGCATCAGTACCCTGACTAGAGGGTGAGTAGGGATTTTTGTAGAGAAAATACAATGGTTCAAGGGAGAACACTAGATTTGTTTATGGGTAAACTGATGACTCAAGGGTTTTCTTTAGACTAGACAATAGGAGCTGATCCCTCTTGGCTATGAGTGGTGTTTTCTTCCAGGGAGCTCACAATACAACTAGGCTGCTTCAGTATTTGGATATCAGTTAAGGATTCATTACTAGAATTGGTCTGATAACTGCTGAGCTGGGTGTGTGCAGACATAGGTTCATTAGCATCTGGAGCAGAGATTCCCAGGATGCAGTGCTTCCCTGCTTTTTCTGGTCCCAGAATTCAGTGTGGTTCTCTGGTCTCCATTCTGTATGTAAATTGAGATGTCTTCCTGTCCCATCTTTCATGCAGATGAGGCTAGGGGAGTTGTCTCTGCTCTCCATTCTGTATGCTAATGGAGATGTCTTCATCTTGTTACCCTTGTCCGGAGGGGTCTAGGTGTGTCTCCCAACGCCCTTCACTGCTCTCTGCAAGTTTTCTTTTTCTAATGGGTTTTGGTTTAAGCAGAGGCTGGGGGGAGTGGGGAGGTGTCTTTCATGAGTCAGGCTGGATACTGCACCCTGGTTCCCCAAGAACACAGAGGTGTCTGGTATCACCAAACACAAGGAAAGTGAAGCAAGACACACAGGCAGGGAGGTGGTTGATAAAACATGTAATAACCATGACCCAGTGACGCCAGCAACAGCCTGAACAACACATGAAAACAGTCCAAACGGCAGGTGCATAGCAGCAGGCCCTGAGTAACTGCACACACCCATGCTATGCAGCTCCCCCGCTATGCACACACACACACACACACACACACTGGAACGCTGAGTTGATGGAGCAGGGAATGCACACACACACACACACATACACACACTGGNCACACACACACACACACACACACACACACAGTGGAACGCGGAGTTGATGGAGCAGGGAATGCACAGGAACAGGGGCAGGAAGCAATTGGCAGGAAGACACCACGCGCACACTGGGGAAGGTGTTCCTGCACCGCTGACTCTTTTCTCCTCACACCAGCACCGGCTGCAGGATGTCAGTTTGTGAAGAGATTCAGCTAATCCCTCCTTAACCTGGGGCTTTACAACTGCCTGCGTCTATCACAAGTGGCTGCGCCTTCCTGCTCCGGCACCTCCCACCAGCTATCGGACCCCGGCCTGGGCACCAGCACCACGCTCGTGCCAAGGCATTGGCCAGGAGATACAAGGGACCGGCAGGCTCCTAATGCCGCACAACGATACAATGAATATTGTCCTTCCCTGTCTCACTGTGGCTGCTGCGAAGGCCCAAAGGCAGCTGTGGAGCGCTGGGTCGTGTGCTGCCTCCTGAAAGGGAACCCCTGCCAGCTGCACAATGGGGCCTGCTGCTCGCAGAGCTAATTATGTCTGCGTTGGTAATTAGCAAATGCCACACAAATGACACACTGGGCGTGACAGCGCAATGCTTGGGTGAGAGAGACCCACTCCTGCGTATTTGTGAGGCTCGGAAATAGGTGCCGTTGATCAGTGGTACAAATGAAATCCATTTCTGACCAGTACGGGGGAGGGGGGCGGGGGGGACACAGCAGGTAAGGGGGAGCGCAGCAGCTAACAGGGGGGCACGTGATCTCCTCATGTGACCCTCCACGTGACTCCTCCCTGCCCCGCCCCCAGCCCGGAGCCTCCACGCTCTCCCCGTGCCCTCCCTATGATCCACCCCCCCTTACCTGGCGGGGGGGCTCTGTCCTCCTCCTGCTGCGCCAGAGACTTTGGAACTGCAGCGGTGAAAGGAGCAGAACATGGGGCCACTGGGCGCCTGCCCACGCCCGCAGCTCCTCCGGCGCGGCTGTACCACCCCCAGGCCTTCCAAGGGTCTCCTCCGTCTGGGCAGCAGCCCCGCCAGAGGACAGGGTGGGGGCAGTACATCCGCGCCGGAGGAGCTGCTGGTGTGGGGCTGCCCGGTCAGGGCTGTCCCTAGTGGGGTAGGGTGCCCAGCACAAATCAGCCTGCCCCCTAGTCTCCTCGCTGTCTGCTCGGCGCTTCCACCTGCCCGGACGCTGCTCACTTCCTCACCCACCCTGCCTGCTGCTCTCCTCCTCACCATCTGCCTGCCCACCCGCCGCTCGCCTCCTCACCCATCCGCCTCTCGCCTCCCCGCTAGTCTCCTCACCATCCGTCCGGCGCGCCCGCCTTGTCTGCCCGACCTCCGTCTCCTCCTCGCCATCTGCCCGCCCGCCCGCTGCTCGCCTCCTCACCCGTCCGCCGCTCGCCTCCCCGCTAGTCTCCTCACCCATCCGCCTCTCGCCTCCCCGCTAGTCTCCTCACATCCGTCCGGCGCGCCTGCCTTGTCTGCCCGACCACCTGTCTCCTCCTTGCCATCTGCCCCCCCGGCCGCTGCTCGCCTTCTCACCTGCCCGCCGCTCACCTTCTCACCCGTCCGCCGCTCACCTCCCCGCTAGTCTCCTCACCGTCCGTCTGGCGTGTCCGCCCTGTCTGCCCGACCACCCATCTCCTCCTCGCCATCTGCCCACCCGCCCACCTCCTCACCCTCCTCCCGCCTGCTCACCTGCTGCTCGCTTCTCTGCCCGCCTCCTCACCCCGCCCGCCTCCCACCTCACCTCCCCGCCTGCCTCCTCACCTGAGTATTGGGACAAATGGCGTCTCGATTGTACATCGGTCAGGACATGGGACAAAGGGCTAAATATCGGGAGAGTCCTGATTTTATCGAAGCGCGGGGCCCCCCAAAGCACCGGGCCCAGGGCGGTCACCCTGATTTGTCCTACCCAAGGGATGGCTCTGCGCCCGGTGGCACCATGTTCTGCTCTTTCCCCACTGCGGTTTCCGGGAGAGCCCTGTGGTGAAAGGAGCAGAACGCCCGCAGCTTCTCCGGCGGCTGTACTGCCCCCAGCCCTGTCCTCTGGCAGGGCTGCTGCATTACAGATGGAGCCGGAGGAGATGCAGCTCCGTGGAAGGGCAGGGGGCGCGTCCTGGGACAGCCCTGAACCGCAGCAGGGAAAGGAGCAGAACATGGGGCCACCGGGCAGCCCCACATCGGCAGCTCCAATGGGGCGGCTGTACCGCCCCCAGCCCTGTCCTCCAGTGGGACTGCTGTACAGATGGATAGGTATTAGCTTTGATCTGCCTTGCACAGGGTCACACAAGCTTCAGCATGAGCTAGCAGTCAGAGTACGTGTCAAGGCTGAATCCCCACTCTGGCACTTCGAGTGCAGAAGGTGGGGGCCCGCAAGGATTTTAAACATTAATACTGGCCACTCCAGGCTGGTATTAAAGTCCAAAAGTTACTGCTTCTCTCTGACCTTGGCTTAGTAAATGCTGCCACCACTCAAATGTAAAAAATCCCCTTGAACCCAGGAAGGCGCACTTGGGAATTCCTCCCTGTGGGGTATCCTGAAGCCCTTTCACCCCCGCTCTGGGGAAGAGCTGAGAAAGAAAACAAAGGAAATCAGCTGTTGCCACCAGCTAATTAAACAACATGTGCACAAACCTCTTAGGGCACCAAAAATCCAATCCTGTTCTTCAAAAAGGTAAATATTATTAAAAACAAAAAAAAGAAGAAAATACATCTGGAACTTAGGCTTTTGCTAGATTTTCAAAGAGCAATTCCAAACATGAAGTACCAAGACTAGCTTTCTTGGGGTCCAGCTTAAAAGTTATAAGCAAACAAAAGCACCTGGGGGTTAGCACAGAAGAGAGCCACAAGCCAAAGTAAAAAAATTGTGTCTATTTAAACATTCCCCATCCCAGTGATTTCTTCTAGGTATGGAAGATGAATTGGCATACCTGGCTCAAGCAGTCCTGCATATAGCATTGCTGCTCCCTGTCTCCTTCTCCGAGAACAACAGACAAAGGGAAGTTTTTTCCCAATTTTAAAAAGTTCTAGCCCTCCCATTGGCTCTTTCGGTCTGGTGCCCTCTCCCTTTTTTCTTTCTCTTTTGTACCTATGCAGGGAGGCTTTTTAACCCTTTACAGGTAAAGCAGAGAACAGCCACCAAGAGGGATTTTGCAGCTAACTGGCTGGCTGGATGTCCATAAAAGGGAGCTCCCCCACTTCATTTATCACAGTACATATGCAGGGAGCCTGGCCAGCTTGTCATCTCATTGCTAACCCATGCTGAAGCCCGTGCCATCACATCCACACTACTCTTGTTACCTGTGCCAGCTAGATTAAAGCCAGCGTCGGTAGGCCTGCCCATGCGGCAACCACACCTCCACTAGCAGTGTAGCTACAGCTGTAGAGTCAGTTGTTTAATTTGGCAGTAAAATTCCCAGTGACAGCAAGACAGAGCTACTGGGGAGACACCTGTGACTTAGGGAGAAGAACAAGAGGCAAATAACTCAATGGATGTGCAAGGTCCCAGAATGCATCCTGTTTGCTGGATGTTGGAGTCTGCCAGTGTGTAGGGGGGTGACCATTGTATCCTATAGCCCATCTTCTGTTCACCCACTGTCACGGACTCACAGATCGTGCCCACTCTTGGCCCCGTGCGGTCTGTGGGGGGTGCCCCTTTCAGTGCGACAGCCCTTCTTGGGGGTACACTCTCTCTCGGGGTCAGGCCCCACCACCTCCTGGAGCCACACCTCTCTGAGCCTTAGCACGTTTGTCTCTCACTGTGGGCCCCCTCAGGGAGTCCACTCACTCTGGACCCCCTGGGCCTCCACCCCCGAAGGGGTTGATGCAACCCTGTTCTCTAGACCGGAGTGACTCCCAGCCAGCGTAAAACAGGAGGGTTTATTGAGAGTTGAACACAGCACAGGAAACTCTGAGGGCCTCAGGCCTGGCCTCCCTCAGCCCAGCACATCCCAGTGTCTCTGCATCTAGGTGGGCTCTGCCTGCTCTCCCTCTCCAGCCCAGAGCCCCACCTCTGTCCATTGTCTTCTCTCCAGGTAAACAGGGTCGTAAACTGGGGCCTCCTCTCCTCGCTTCTGTCCTCTGGCTGGAACCGGCTGGTTAGGTCACTGGGTCCTCACTCTGCAGCCCATTGTCCTCCCACTGGCCAGAACCAGCTGCAACTCCTGAGCTGGGTCTCTGGGTCAGGGTCTCAGGTCACCGGTTGCTGGAGTATCCATCCTCCAGGCCACTGGCTGGGGTTCCAAGTTCCCTCTCTGGTCCTCTGTAACAACAAACTCCCTCTCCCCTCACCTCGTTAAACCAGTAACACCCAGGGAAACTGGGTCCCCACCCCCTCCACATGCAAATCATTGAAACCCCACCAAAAATAAGAAAAAACAAGAAAATCCCCCACTTCATCACACCCACCCATACATCTCAGCCATTCTGAGCCCAGCCCCAGAGCACAGGGTCCTTGTCTCACTGACCAAGCTCATCACCCTAGCACCTGATCATCAGAGCACCCATTCATGGCAAACAATCCCATTTGCAGGATGAAGATTTCAGCCCCTCTTTTACTCTGTCATCCCCATCACAGTAGTGTCTGAACGTCTGCCCATCCCACCCCAAGCATTCTTAGACCTACTGTAAGGTCCAGAGATGCCAAGATTGCCAGATGTCAAAGACTCATAGATTCAAGGCCATAAGGGACCATTATGACCCATGAGGAAAGGGTGAAAGAACTGGGCATGTTTAGTCTAGAGAAGAGAAGACTGAGCAGGGACCTGATAACAGTCTTCAAATATGTAAAAAGGTGTTATAAAGGGAACAGTGATCAGTTGTCCTTCATGGTCATCAAGGGTAGGACAAGAAGGAATCAACTTAGTTTGCAGCAAGGGAGATTCAGATTAGATGTTAGGAAAAGATTTCTACCCCTACGGATAGTTAAGCACTGTACAAGTGACCTGGGGAGGTTGTGGAATCCCTGTCCTTGGAGGTTTTCAAGAAGAGGTTAGACGAACACCTGTCAGGGATGGTCTAAGTTTACATGGTCTTGCCTTAGCCAGGGGGATGGAATAGATGACATTGTGAGGTTCCTTCCAACCCTACAATTCTGATTATGATCATCTAGGCTGACATCTTTCACTGCATAGGCCAGGAAACCTCACCCAGTAATTCCCCATGAGATCTGGCTGAGCTAGAGCAGATCTTTTAGAAAGAAACATCCAATCCTGATGTAAAGACGTCAAGTGATAAGAATCCCACCATGTCCCTCGCTAAGTGGCCCCAATGGTTAATTACCTTCACTATTAAAAATCTGAGCCTATCTAGTTTAAATTTGTCTAGCTTCACCTTCCAGCCCCTGGAACTGAAAACAACAAATTTCCAAAAACGAATCTGTCCCGTTTCAAACACCACCATTTTTGATGAAAATAACGTTGCCCCTTTTCAACCGAGCAGTTAGCCAGAGTTTGGGGCCCTGTGGGTGTTCCCGTTGGGCGTAGAAGTTGGGGGTATTTCCTTGATGCAGCTTTGTTGTTTTACACAGGATGCGCAAAGTCCAGTGTCTTGGAACGCAGAAGGAATCAATAGCCGGAAACAGCTTCTTTTGCTCATAGCCCAAGAGTGGTCTCTTCAGCCCACATCCCCCACCCAGAAGAACTCTCCCCAGGCTTCTTCCAGAATCAGCCACAGGCTTTCGGCTGCTCGTTCAGTCTACCTCTCTCAGGATATGACTACACAGCCACAGTACAACTACAGTGCGGCCGCTGTGCCTCTGTAGCGCATTAGTGTAGATGTTTCCTACATCGATGGCAGGGAATTTTCCATAGAAGCAGGTCATTTATTTGTTTGAGAGGCAGTAGCCAGGTCAATGGAAGAATTATTCCGTTAACCTAGCTGAGTCTACACTGGGGGTTAGGTCAACCTAACCACAGTTCACCAGGGGGTGAAATTTTTCAAGCCCTGAGAAAAGTAGCTAGGTTGATCTAATTTTTAGGTGTGGACCAGGCCTCATTCAGTCTGTTCTCCGTGTCTGTGTGTTCTCCCCTGCCCTGCTGCACCACACACACATCTGGTCACAATCCCCAGTGGAATCCTCTACCCACCTAGTGTTAGTTTCTGGGCAGGCTTTATTAGGCTTTGTTTTAAGTGTGGCCCCTTGACTGTCTCTTATAACTGACTTAAATGGGGGACTCAGTCACACAGCCGTGCAAAGAGGATTTCACTCAGCTCATGCCAAAGTTTCACCCAACATCGCTTTTGTAGAATCCAGCCATGAGACAAAACCAGCCAATCAAACTTGGCTATTGGACCCCACCTCATGAGGATGAAACCGAGACACTCAGGATGAAACTCGTGACCAAAAGCTGGGAAATGTAAAACGAAAATCAACCCCCTCAAAACATCTGCCTTGAAAATGTTCAGAAAATACAAAATAAAAATATGTTTGTGAAAAGATGCTGAAATTTAACGGAAAATAAAAACGAGACTCAGAAATGTGGCCCAGCTTTGGGCATGACTTGTTTGGGGATAGTTTTTCCAGTTAGATTTTGTTCCTGCCCAAGATTGCAAAATTCTCTGGAAGAACATACTTCATTATCCCATGGAGATTATTTACCCTGTAGTTGCTCCTAACTTTCGGTACCTTCAATAGGAACCGTTTCCAAGTTAAGCAATGAAGCAGCCTCGCAATTAACTGTGTTTAATTCTCTTAAGCTTGTTGCTATAATTAATGTCTAACTTTCTGAAGTATAATTAAACTGGAATTGTTCCATGTTCAATAGCTAAAATGTCCCATTAGATAAAGTTAATGCAACTGTCTATGATGGCAGATGAGGGCTGCAAGGCCTTTCTATGAGGGACACATAAATAATCTTAAAAGAAAACATACAAGCAAAAATGCGGCTGGAATAATGGCAATATCATTAGGAATAGTCATTTGTGGGGCCGCATGAGCATCGGCTGAATGGCTTAATGGCTAATTACAAAGGCAATAACATTTGTGTACTCCACTGCATGGGAACACAGTACCCGAATGGGGACAGCAGCAGAGTGATGGTCTGTGAGCCAATAGGCCAGATTTGAAAGGACTCTAGGCCCCTCGAGATGCAGCTAAGTACTAGAGGCCTAACTCTGGCCCAATGTGCCTTTCTCAGTGGCTGATCACTAACTAGTCCCTTACAGTGTGGCTGTGTTATACGGAATAATGCTGTTTTCTTTTCTGTCGATGGGGCAGTCTGGAGACCCAAGATCAGGGGCCGGAGGGGAAAAAAAAGGAACGATGAAGAAACACTGAGGATGGAGACGGGCGCCGACAGCAGGTAGCTGGGCTAGAGCAAGGAGAGTGGAAATGCGGAGCCGGAACAACCAGAGGCTCCTAACGAAGGAGCTGGAGAAAAGCAAACAGAGAGCAACTGAAGCTCAGGAAAATAGCACCCGGGGGGCAGAGGTGGGGTGTGCCCAGGTGAGAGGCAGGGCATGGAGAATCAAACAACCCAGGGAAGATAGGAGACAGACAGGGAGCTGGGGTGTTTCTAAACCCACTGGGCAGGGCAGCAATGAAGGTGCTGTAGGGATGACTTCTGTGTTGGCAGGGGGCAGACAAGATGGGCCTAATTCCTGGGGGCCTGATCCAGCTCCCACTGACGCCGATGTGGATATTCCCAGTGCCCCGAGCCGGGGTGGCTCCCCTATGTTTCTATAGTTAATCCACAGGAACCATCCCAGGGAAGGCAGCAGGTAGTGAAGACATTGACCGTTCTCCTTTGCCAAGGATGAGAAGGAAGAAGAAGCGATTCCAGGGACATCCCCGCCATTTGCTTACCAACTCTTCAGTGTTTGCAGAGAGGTGACTACCCTTCCCGCCTGTTTTCCAGACAAACTTGGTATTGAGTAAAAGCAAACCTGCCTGACAGGGCTGGTGCAAGGGGCATACGAGCATGGTGATTGATCTGCGTGCCAACTTCCAAGGGGGGCCATACTGCTCAGCTTTGTTTTGGTTCTGCTGATTGGCTGGTTATTTTGGGAGGATTCGTTTTGCTTGGCCACTTGGAGGTGGGGGGAACTGTTAACGTTCTGTGCCCTGGCCGGCAAAACACCATGGGCCATTCCTGCACCCCAATAACCAGGCCAACGTCTGATATTCCTAAATTATTACAGAGCTGCTGCCGCAAATCCATCACAGCTGATTTTCCAAACCTTGAATCATTCTTATTGCTCTGTCTGACCCCTCTCCAATCTGTCAACAGCCTTTTCAAAGTTTAGACACAGTAATCTGTAATGAGCTCATTAATGCCGTATACAGAGATAACCTGACGTCCCTGCTCCTACTCCATACGCCCCAGTTTATATAGCCAAGAATCGCGTTTGCTGTCTTGGTCACAGCATTGCACTGGGGGCTCATGACCATCCCCCGAAATCCTGTTACAAGTCACTGTTCTCCAAAATACAGTCCGCATGCTAGAAGCGCGACCTGTGCTCCCGGTTCCTAAATGTACGGCTTTACATTTAACTGGCTTAACGAGCCAGTTCAAATACTGGCAAATGAGCCCTATTTACCATGCAAACCCACTCGCTCTGATGAACTGACCCATCCCCAGCCTTATTTACCATCCCACCAACTTTAGATTCATTTGCAAACTTGGCCAGCAATGATTTTATATCTATTTCCAGATCATTGATAAAGATGTCGAAAAGTGTTTGGGCGAAGCACAGATCCTTACATGACCCCAAGAGAAACACCCAAGTTGGATAATGAGTTCTCATTTGGTGCTACATTTTATGATCTATCAGCCCGTTTATAATCCATGTAATATGGGCTGAATTGATTTTGAATAGTGTTAATTTTTAAATCAAAAATTTCTAATGCCTGATAGCTACATTTCAGTATATCCACACAGTTAACTTCGCCAACAAAATTTGTGATCTCAGCCAAAAATAATATTGTTTGTTCAACAAGACCTATTTTCCATAACATTTTGTTGACTGTCATTAATTAGGCTAGTATCAGAGGGGTAGCTGTGTTAGTCTGAATCTGTAAAAAGCAACAGAGAGTCCTGTGGCACCTTTAAGACTAACAGAAGTATTGGGAGCATAAGCTTTCTGAAGATTTCCATTACTTGCATCTGAAGAAGTGAGGTTCTTACCCACGAAAGCTTATGCTCCCAATACTTCTGTTAGTCTTAAAGGTGCCACAGGACCCTCTGTTATTAATTAGGCTGCCGTCCTTCAATTCGTTACTTCCGGCGTCCCATATCAGCTTTTCCATGACTTTGCCCAGGATCAATGTCAATTAACCAGCCTATAATTACCAGGGTCATCTTGTTTTCTACCATTTCCATCTAGTCCTAGATTCATAGATAGATTTATAGATTCTAGGACTGGAAGGGACCTCGAGAGGTCATCGAGTCCAGTCCCCTGCCCGCATGGCAGGACCAAATACTGTCTAGACAGTCCTGTTGCTAACTCTGGTCTAATCAAATCAAATTGAATTTTCCACAGATGTGTAAGACACAGCTCTACTGGCATTGCCAGGGGGTTGGTTCGTAATCCAAAGCCCTACAATCCTCAAATTTGCAGAGTTCTCCCCTCGTTTTTCTGCAGCGCTCTTGCAAGTGTCTGTACTGCCCCCACTTGATGCTGGCTGGTTAGCAGAGGAGCGAGTGTGTTTTTCTGAATTCCTCTTAAGGAAAATCTGAAATTTCTCACACCAACCAAGTACCCTCATCTGGAACGATCTCTTCAGGCAAACCATGTGCTGCAAACACAACCTCAGTGCCTCAGCAGCATGAGAAGCAAATGCGCTTGGGATCTGCAGTGCTTCTGGTTGCCTAGAAAAAAGCATCAGTGGCAGCGAAGTAAGTGTGTTTATTCTTCTCTGCAAAATCAATGTGCCGGCTTTGCCGAGGCTCAGAAGGCCACGGGGTAGTTTGCAGCACAGATCCGTGGCTGTGACAGAGCTTGCCTCGGTTAATACCTCATTCAACATCACGGTTAAAAATTTGCCGTCAAAAACTGTTTGTAGACAAAAACTGACTTTTTAAACTTACTGAAATTTTTCATGAAAAGTGTCTGTTTTCCACTGAAAATTTCTATATTTATAAAAAAATAATAATAACCCCCCTGAAATGTTTCTATCCAAAATAGTACCAGGGTGCCTCATGAAACCCCTCTTGTTGTGACCTTTTCTGAACCTCTTCAAGGTTTCTCTATTGTCTTCCCACAGCTGGGCCTGTTGTTAGTGTCACAGCAAACTACAAACCTTGGAGAATTCAGGCCTTTTCCAGTGTCTGCCCTGATCGTTCTGCAGTTCTGTTTGAGGCAGGATGGGAGAGTGGTACACCTACAATGTGGTTAAATGTCATATATTGCTGGAATTCATCTGCAGTAAATTGTGGTCTATTGCCTGATTCCTTTACTGCTTCATAGAATCAGAGAATCTCAGGGTTGGAAGGGACCTCAGGAGGTATCTAGTCCAACCCCCTGCTCAATCCCCAGACAGATTTTTACCCCAGTTCCCTAAATGGCCCCCTCAAGGATTGAACTCACAACCGTGTGTTTAGCAGGCCAATGCTCAAACCATTGAGCTATCCCCTCCCTTCCTCTGGTACTGTCATCACCCACAAAATGCAAATGAACTCTCGTCTTTCTAAGCTGCTCACTGTGGTTGCTGCAAACACTTGAATTACCTCTAACCACCTCGAATGGCCTTCGACCACTACAAGGAAGCAGTGTTTATCCTCCTCAGATAAATCAATAGAAACGAGCTACTCGGCTAGAATCAGGTGCTGCCAGAGCTACAGAGCTGTCGCTGGTGTTTCATCAGACACACTCGATGACTGTATATTATCTCCTCGCTAGGAAGTCTTGAGCACCAGACATGACTCAAGTAATTAAGGCCTTTAGGCAGCCAATTGCAAGGTGCTACTGCAAAGATCTCCTTTATAGTAGGCTATTAAAACCAAGATTTATTATTATTATTTCTGTCCAGTAGTGCTCCGGCTGTGTCAGCTGTGTTCCAGCCAGATGTGTAGACATGGTCTCTGCCTTGAGAAGCTCACCCCCTCAAGGGCAGCAGGCAGACAGACAGAGAGGCAGGAGCGGTGGGAGGAGCACAGCAGCTGAGTAGTCGAGGTGGTGCTGGCAAAGGGCAGTTGTGTTGCAAAGCTCTTTACAAATCGACCTGTCCAGATAAGAGCGAGCAGAAGGGCCTTGTGAGGCGTTCAAGGTACCCTGTGAACATGGAAAAGGTGGCGACCACTGGAAAGCTCAGCCATGAAGTCGAGAAGACAGCTCGTGAGCCGCAGCCCTCCTCCGAAAGGCTACGGTCCGGGGACCAATTCATCCCACAGAAAAGGTTACTGAGGAAACAGAAAGGCCAATTACCATGTAGTCGATCCCCATCTGTCACTGCCACGTGCAACCCAAGCTGAGAAAGCCCTTCCCTGCCATAAGCACACAGGACTGGCTGGCAGTGCCCATCTGCACATGCTGCAGAGACTCTGCACCAGGACCATCCTTACATAAATGATGAGCTAGGTACCTCCTCCCTCCCTGCACGGAGATCTCAGCTGTGCTGTTAATAGGATCAGTGCAGGAAGTCTTCCCAGTGTTCTGTCAGGGGCCACCAGATGGCGCTGTTACATGGAGTTTCACAAGTTGGTGTTCTTAGCACATGAGCAGGGTACAGTCTTGGAAGAGTTGCTGCATGATTTGTTTTGTGATGCAGATATCTTTGGGGACAGCTGTTGCAAACAGCTGGAGTGTTTGCGCTCTGATTCCGGAGAGAGGGAATTGCCTGTGGGCTAACTGTGCTCACCTCTATTCCAAGACTGGAGTCTATAATGTAGATAAATTTCATTAAGAAAGTACCCAGTCTCTGTGTCAGTGATTTCTCCTCCAACAGGAAACCAACCTGCTGGGCTCCAACATCCACAATTAGGGGGCAAAACGGCAACACCAGCCACTTCCTTTCCAACACAATTTTAATCATGTCTTCTTCTGCAAGGAATAGACTGGCTTCCCTACACCAGATTCATGGACACGTCAAAGTGCAACTGTGCCCAAGTCTCTGGAATTACAGGTGCTTGTGTATTGTCTGGCTTTTAGCATTCAAATGGCAATAAACATATTAGCCCCTCATGTTGGTTTTTTAAGTTTGAAAACACGCACCTTAAAGGCTCAGAAACCCAATAAACACAACCCCAAATTATTTTTTTAAAGCTCAATCTCATGATTTCCCAGGGCCTTACTCGTGACTTTTAACTGCGTGGGGTTGCAATGCTGTGTGTGAAAGTCTTACTTGGTAAAGCTCAGAGGAACCGTTTCCTTTCCTACCCACTCTCCGATAGAAGAAGCTAAAAGGGGCACAGGATCTGTCAAGTCTCGCAGGAGGGACTCCCAGGCAGCAGGAAACAAGGCACTCTCTACGAACTAAACACAAACTGACAGCACTTTCAGGCCACGCTGCCAGTGAGCACTTTGAATAGAAAAGCCCTGCTGAGCAAATTCCTCTGAATTCCACCTCCAGATACAAAAGAGAAGTTTAAAGAAAGGCGGTTCTGGCCAGCAGAAATATCCCCTCATGCATATTTCACATCCCCCGATTATTTTGAACATTGTGTTCTGGTTGAAGCCAGAAAATTCATAAAATGTATTTAAATTTTTTATGTTCAATTTATTTTAAACCTCCTTTCTGGAGTCTATAATGTGACTTGGCAAAATCTATAAGCCAATCTAGGGTGGCAGGAATGACCGAGTGCCTCTCTATGGCCTCCTGCCTGCCCCTGGACTGGATCTAAGCACTGGAGAGGTGGCTTTTATCTGCATAAGTTACAAAGGAAACAAATGAGCACCAAGGCTGAAGGTTTGTGGAGCGTTCCCTCGCACGCACAGTTCTGGGAAAGCTTTGACCTCTCCATGAACTGGACTGTCGAAAATGGGGCCAAAAATGCATTTTTAACAGGCTCGTAGATTGGAAAAGTGTCATTGTCTTGCATGTTTTATGAGAATAACCGGGCTGTGTTGCTGCCGACTCCACCTGGCAGAAGGATTACATAAATTGTGTGCCTCCCCCAGCCCCCCACGATGACTCTACACCCTCCAACCCCCACCTCTTGTCTTCCTGCAGCTGTGGGAGCTCTTCACTCCCCCCCAGGCCAGAGAGGGAGCCATATCAAGGGGGTCTCCTCTCCCCCTTCCCAGGCTGGGCGTTGCAGGGGTGGGGGGACAGATTGACCCACTGTTCAGTGGGAGAGGGGGAGGATGGAGCTGAGCCCCCTTAGGACAGAGCTCTACCTGCCTCCTGCAACACTGCTGATTGGCTGCTCTTCCCCAGGAGGTGGGGACGTGGAGAAGGCAGCCAATCAGTGTCTAATCAACCAAGCCCTGGGGGATGCAAGGCCAGCTCCTCCAGCCCGCCACCGCCAGCCAGTCTGAGCTTGGGGCCCGGGCTGGTGTGCACAGCGCTGCTCCTTTACTGTGCAGCCTGGGGCAGCACTAGAGTAGTGGGAGGCGCTTGTATGTTGGTTTAAACAAAACCCTTTGGATTGAACCTTGTGCTCAGTGTGAACAGTAGGAATGGAGTTTGGGGCAGGCATCTGCCGCAGCGAGAGCGGAGCTGTCGTCCTGCGCAGGGGAACATTCACAGCTGTCCCCATGTCAGAACGCAAAGCTGTGAATTTCCCTTTGCCTCAGTTTCTCACGGTGTGGTGTGAAAGTCTGACTGGCAAATGGTCCTTTAATGCACCACTCTCCTCTCCCTCCACCGCACCCCACTCACAGCTGCTGTCCTTGGTCAGCAAAGACCCAGAGTTCAGAGGTGGGTTCACCTCCCATCCCAGGAAGGAGTGGGGGAAACATTGAGCAATGCCTCAGCTGCTGTGGCCACCGTTCACTCTGCCACCACTACGCTGAGCTCTAGGATACCGCGTCCTGAGGGCCCACCATATTAGCCAGCTCTCAGTGACTTCAGCAGCCTCACTTCTAGTGCAGGCCAGGCAGTCTCTTTCATTGCAACACTTCCCCACAGCAGGTCTAAAACTCAGCCCTCTACCTGGTTATCGGTGATTTCAGCTCTAATGATCACTGAACAAAACAAGCAACAGAAGGTCCTGTGGCACCTTTGAGACTAACAGAAGTACTGGGAGCATAAGCTTTCGTGGGTAAGAACCTCACTTCTTCAGATGCATCTGAAGAAGTGAGGTTCTTACCCATGTCAGAACGCAAAGCTGTGAATTTCCCTTTGCCTCAGTTTCTCACGGTGTGGTGTGAAAGTCTGACTGGCAAATGGTCCTTTAATGCACCACTCTCCTCTCCCTCCACCGCACCCCACTCACAGCTGCTGTCCTTGGTCAGCAAAGACCCAGAGTTCAGAGGTGGGTTCACCTCCCATCCCAGGAAGGAGTGGGGGAAACATTGAGCAATGCCTCAGCTGCTGTGGCCACCGTTCACTCTGCCACCACTACGCTGAGCTCTAGGATACCGCGTCCTGAGGGCCCACCATATTAGCCAGCTCTCAGTGACTTCAGCAGCCTCACTTCTAGTGCAGGCCAGGCAGTCTCTTTCATTGCAACACTTCCCCACAGCAGGTCTAAAACTCAGCCCNCTACCCGCCGGATCAGCGGGTAGTGAAGACGTGCCCTGAGACTCCCTTAGGGAACTGATGGGCAGGAGCTCCTGGGAGAATAACATGAGGGGGAAAGAAGTCCAGGAGAGCTGGCTGTATTTTAAAGAATCCTTATTGAGGGTGCAGGAACAAACCATCCCAAAGTGCAGAAAGAATAGCAAATATGGCAGGCGATCAGCTTGGCTTAACAGTGAAATCTTTGGTGAGCTTAAACTCAAAAAGGAAGCTTACAAGAAGTGGAAATTTGGACAGATGACTAGGGAGGAGTATAAAAATATTGCTAGAGCATGCTGGGGTATAATCAGGAAGGCCAAGGCACAATTGGAGTTGCAGCTAGCAAGGGATGTGAAGGGTAACAAGAAGGGTTTCTACAGGTATGTTAGTAACAAGAAGAAGGTCAGGGAAAGCATGGGGGAGGCAACCTAGTGACAGAGGATGTGGAAAAAGCTGAAGTACTCAATGGTTTTCTTGCCTCAGTCTTCACGAACAAGGGCAGCTCCCAGACTGCAGCACTGGGCAACACAGTATGGGGAGGAGGTGAGCAGCCCTCAGTGGTGAAAGAACAGGTTAAGGACTATTTAGAAAAGCTGGACATGCACAAGTCCATGGGTCCAGATCTAATGCATCCAAGGGTGCTGAGGGAGTTGGCTGATGTGATTGCAGAGCCATTGGCCATTATCTTTGAAAATTCGTGGCGATCGGGGGAGGTCCCGGACGATTGGAAAAAGGCTAATGTAGTGCCCATCTTTAAAAAAGGGAAGAAAGAGAACCCGGGGAACTACAGACCGGTCAGCCTCACTTCAATCCCTGGATAAATCATGGAGCAGGTCCTCAAGGAATCCATTTTGAAGCACTTGGAGGAGAGGAAGGTGATCAGGAACAGTCAACGTGGATTCACCAAGGGCAAGTCATGCCTGACCAACCTGATTGCCTTCTATGATGAGAAAACTGGCTCTGTGGATACGGGGAAAGCAGTGGATGTGATATACTTTGACTTTAGCAAAGCTTTTGATACGGTCTCCCACAGTATTCTTGCCAGCAAGTTAAAAAAGTCTGGATTGGATGAATGGACTATAAGGTGGATAGAAAGCTGGGTAGATTGTTGGGCTCAATGGGTAGTGGTGATCAATGGCTCAATGTCTAGTTGGCAGCCGGTATCAAGCAGAGTGCCCCAGGGGTTGGTGCTGGGGCTGGTTTTGTTAACATCTTATCAATGATCTGGATATGGGATGGATTGCACTCTCAGCAAGTTCACAGATGACACTAAGCTGTGGGGAGAGGTAGATACTCTGGAGGGTAGGGATAGGGTCCAGAGTGATCTAGACAAATTGGAGGATTGGGCCAAAAGAAATCTGATGAGGTTCAACAAGGACAAGTGCAGAGTCCTGCACTTAGGATGGAAGAATCCCATGCACTGCGACAGGCTGGGGACCGAGTGGCTAAGCAGCAGCAATTCTGCAGAAAAGGACCTGGGGATTACAGTGGACGAGAAGCTGGATATGAGTCAACAGTGTGCTCTTGTTGCCAAGAAGGCCAATGGCATATTGGGCTGCATTAGTAGGAGCATTACCAGCAGACTGAGGGAAGTGATTATTCCCCTCTATTTGGCACTGGTGAGGCCACAACTGGAGTATTGCATCTAGTTTTGATTCCCGCCCCCCCTCTACAGAAGGGATGTGGACAAATTGGACAGAGTCCAGTGGAGGGCAACAAAAATGATTAGGGGGCTGGGGCACATCATGAGGAGAGACTGAGGGAACTGGGGTTATTTAGTCTTCAGAAGAGAAGATTGAGGGGGGATTTGATAGCAGCCTTCAACTGCCTGAAGGGGGGTTCCAAAGAGGATAGAACTAGGCTGTTCTCAGTGGTGGTAGATGACAGAACAAGAAGCAATGATCTCAAGTTGCAGTGTGGGAGGTCTAGGATGGATATTAGGAAACACTTTTTCACTAGGGGGGTGGTGAAGCACTGGAATGGGTTATCTAGGGAGGTGGTGGAATCTCCATGCTTAGAGGTTTTTAAGGCCCGGCTTGACAAAGCCCTGGCTGGGATGATTTAGTTGGTGTTGGTCCTGCTTTGAGCAGGGGGTTAGACTAGATACCTCCTGAGGTCTCTTCCAACCCTGATATTCTATGATTCTATGATACACAGGAATCACTTCACCCAGCACTGACATGCAGCTGTCTCTGGGGTGGAACATGGCAGATCTTTGAGAAAGTACAACAACAGTACACCACAGCTAAGGAAAAAATGCTGGTTGAAATATTTTAACCAAAAAAGTTTTTAATTTAAAAAAAAATAGGTTTTTTAAACTTGAAAATGAAATATTTCAATGAAAATATTCAGGTTTTCCTAACAAAAGAAAATATTTTTTTTCAGGTTTCGGCAGTTGAATAACAAAAATATTTAATTAAAAAACAGAAAGTTCTTAGTTGCGACAAAACAAAAAACAAAAATCAGTTTTCGATGTTGGGTTTTTTGACAGAAATGTGAAATTTTTAATGAGAAAAAATCCTTTCCCAGCCAGCTGTAGTATAAGCTAGGAAGTGATGAATTCCATTTCCTGTTTGTGTTTCAGGGGGAATTCAAGGAGGCAGAATTAGGTGATGTGGTTGGACTGAAGCCAGGACTTCCCGGTTCAACCCCTTTAGTCTTCTGCAAAATACCAAAGATCCAAAGTGGGCACAAGTGCTCAGGGCTTTGGTTTTAGCTCCTGTGCAAAAGGCAGTCCCACTGGGACCATGCTGGGGGCCTGGCTCAGAACTAAAGAGCACCCGTCATGGAACCATGGCCATCACTGAATGTGGGACCCTGGGTTCTCCTTGGAGCTCTCCCATGCAAACAATGACCGGCTCTGAATCATAGAATCATAGAATAGAATCCTAGAATCTCAGGGTTGGAAGGGACCTCAGGAGGTCATCTAGTCCAACCTCCTGCTCAAAGCAGAACCAATACCCAACTAAATCATCCCAGCCAGGGCTTTGTCAAGCCGGGCCTTAAAAACCTCTAAGGAAGGAGATTCCACCACCTCCCTATGTAACCCATTTCAGTGCTTCACCACACTCCTAGTGAAATAGTGTTTCCTAATATCCATCCTAAACCTCCCCCACTGCAACTTGAGACCTTTACTCCTTGTTCTGTCATCAGGTACCACTGAGAACAGCCGAGCTCCATCCTCTTTGGAACCCCCCTTCAGGTAGTTGAAGGCTGCTATCAAATCCCCCCTCATTCTTCTCTTCTGGAGACTAAACAATCCCAGTTCCCTCAGCCTCTCTTCATAAGTCATGTGCTCCAGCCCCCTAATAATTTTTGTTGCCCTCCGCTGGACTCTTTCCAATTTTTCCACATCCTTCTTGTAGTGTGGGGCCCAAAACTGGACACAGTACTCCAGATGAGGCCTCACCAATGTCAAATAAAGGGGAATGATCACGTCCCTCGATCTGCTGGCAATGCCCCTACTTATACAGCCAAAAATGCTGTTAGCCTTCTTGGCAACAAGGACACACTGTCGACTCATATCCAGCTTCTCGTCCACTGTAACCCCTAGGTCCTTTTCTGCAGAACTGCTGCCTAGACATTCGGTCCCTAGTCTGCAGCAGTGCATGGGATTCTTCCATCCTAAGTGCAGGACTCTGCACTTGTCCTTGTTGAACCTCATCAGGTTTCTTTTGGCCAATCTTCTAATTTGTCTAGGTCCCTCTGTATCCGATCCCTACCCTCTAGTGTATCTACCACGCCTCCTAGTTTAGTGTCATGAGCTTGCTTTAGCTGATGACAGCTGATGTGCTCGTGGCCCAAGTATAACTGCAGCTCATAAAACCCCACTAGGATGCGCAAGGTTCAGTTGGACTCCGGGGAGGGAGTTCCTGGGCAAAGATGGGCAGGTCTCAGGCCCAACAACAAAGACTTTAGCAGTGCCAAGTTTTTCATTTTTCCAGTATCTGGGCCAGAGCAGAGCAGAAGTGAAAGCACACAAACAGGGACAGCAGTGTATTATCTGCACGGCACCCACAGATTGTCTCCGTGCTGCCCACTGTGCACCGTGACTTGGACAAAGAGCAGGCTCATCCCCATGGGAGGGAATCGGGCAGGGTAGAAGTAGTTCAGGAGAAGTCTCTCATCAGCCATGGGACGGCTGTGGGACGCGGTGGAGACTGAGAAGGGACATGTTCAATATATGGGGTCTCATCCTGCATGCTGCGTTTTTCTTCTGGCCTCAGTGGGAGCAGGAGCAGGCGCCTAGGGACACATTTTGACCTTCGTTGCACCAGTGTAAATCTGCAATAATGTCGCTGGCTTACCTGAAGTTGCCCTGGAGTTCCACCAGTGACTCGGCCCATATTAATTATCTAGAGGACAAGAGCGGCCCTGTGCTCCACCACTCCCCATTTATCCAGTGGCATTGCACTCAGCCAATGGCTCCTGTCCTCTCTTGGTCCCACATGTCGGCGCCTCTCCGGAAACCCCCCTGCCCGCACACTTCAGTCTGGCTAGGGCAGCAAACGATGGCTGGGGGAGGTGCTCCTCCATCCACGAGGAAGAGCAACTGGGCATGGTGAGCGCTCCCGCAAATTACCTTCCATCCTTTGTAATATTGAAACGATTTCTAAAATTACAATGTCCTTGGGGGAGAGGAGAGACTGCGTTCCACTAAGTAACATCTTATTAATCAGCTGCTATATGGCACCCAAATGAATGACTGAAATCAAGTCCATAAGTTAGAGAGGATCATGAATGTCAGATTAGCTCAGTAATTATTGAAAGGCTCAGTAATATAGTTCCTGAATGGAGACACGGAAAATGACTTCCTCTCCTTTTAATCAGAGCCTGATGATTCGTGAGGGCTTTTTAGAAGCAGGGATCTGACACGAGGAGACGGATTCCTTGAGCAGAGCTGGCGTCATCTCTGCTAACGGCGGGGATGTCCTGTATGCAATACCATCCCTGGGGCAGGCAGAGATCCACGCCAGCCCCGTCACCACACACAGGCCCCAATCCCAGGGCACAAAGGGTATGTCTACACTGCAATTCAAAACCCGCTGGCCCCTGCCAGCTGGCTTGGGCTAAGGGGATGTTTAATTGCAATGTAGACATTTGGGCTCGGGTTGGGACCCTGCAAGATGGGAGGGTCCCAGAGCTCGGGCTTCAGCTTGAGCCCAAAAGCTATGCAATTAAATAGCTCATTAGCCCGAGCCCCACAAGCCTGAGTCGGCTGGCACAGGCCAGCTGCAGGTGTCTAACCGCAGTGGAGGCGACCCCCAAACAGCTGTCCCACTCAGGGACACCTCACAGGGACACACTGTGAGGGCAGCCTCACAGTAGGGATGGGACCAGCTCTTGGAGTGAGATGCTGGCAGGGGGAATCTCTGAACCAGAGGCGGGGGCATAGTGACCTAAGCACTGGGCTGGAAGCCTCTAGATTTTCCTGGCTGGAATGAGTCAGCCCTTTGATCTCCAGACAGCAAGCGCGAGCTGATGGGCTGGGCAGGGAGGAGGCAGCTGCAGCTGCACGCCATGCCTCTAGGGCTTGTTCTGTGCCCCTGCTGGGCCGGCAGGTGGGTCTGGAGCCGCAGCTCCCTCCCTGCCCCCACCCCTATGGTGGTTTTGTCACAGAGGTTGCGGAAGTTGAGATTTTGAATAAACTCAGTGAAACTGAATGGCCCAGCGACCTGGTGCTCGGGGTCGCAGCACCTCTCAGGCTGGGACCCTCCATCTTTAGATGGGTGGTCGGGCCGAACCCGAGTGGTGCTGTGAACAACATGTCACAACACCCGAAGCTGGGAGCCAGGCCTAACCCCACAGGATGAGAGCCACCACTGGGGCATGAGTGTTGGGTAGGCAGGTTTTCCATCCCCAGGCCTCACCTTTTAGCGCCCTGTGGCCTTTCCATGACTTATCGTTTTTTTCTGCACCTCTGCTGTGAAATTTACTAAAGATTTCCATGCCAAAATTGTGGCCTGAGCGTGGGGCAGGGTGAGCCCAGCTGGGCAGGGTGGGGGCTGTGCTGGCTCCAGAGGAGTGACTGAGTCCCGGCCCCTGCCTAGCAGCAGCCCCTCCCCTCCCCTCCGAGTAGGTTAGAGTGTCACAGGGTTCACTCATTGCTGGGACGCCTCCTCCTTGCTGCTCCAGGTATCAGCCCCTTCCGGCTCTGACGCCCTCTTCTGCTGCTTATTCACATGCCCTGCTCGTGCTCTCTCTTTCTCTCCCTCTGAGCAACTCTCTCTCTGTGGCTTGGCCTTCTGGTCAGGTCACTATGTGTTTTCCCCCTTCCTGGAACCCCAGTGTTGACTGGATTTAGAATGGCAAGAGACCAGTCATGAGATTTGTCTCCCCACCCGCCTCTATCATCGGGGTTTAAGATTGCCCAAAATAAAAACTAACAAGGAAGTGCAGGAGTAAAACTCAGGTACATTTATTAGACTAACAACAGTTCAACAAGGTAAGTCAACTGGGTATGCTATAAAGGACTCCCAACACAGGTAAGTAAAGCAAACAGGTAAAGGTGACATTATAACTATACTGACTGTGACCAAAAGGATTTACTCCCTCCCCAAGATGGGTCCCAGGTAAGGGGTATGGAGGACTCAAAAGGTCTCTACCGTTTCTTGCAGCTTGTCTGGAGCCTCCTGACCTCACAGCACAGATTGGGTCCGGGACCGACCAGGTGACTCAGCAGGGCGAGAAGTGGACCTCAGGCGACAGGTAGGTGGTAACTCTGCTTAGTGCTGGTGATTCTTCGTCCTTCTTCCCTGCGGCAGCGTGGGTGCAAGTAGGATCCGGATGAGAAGGTGGCAGCTAGCAGCTCACCCTTGCATGCAAGTGTGTTAAACCCTCCCACAACCCTAAGGCACAGTGCTCTGCCTTACGCACCTGAGTACAGCACTCTGCCACTCAGATGGGCAGCCCTGTCCCTCAGATGTGATAGCCCGTATATGCCCTGCTGTTACTGGGCAGATTGCATGTCACATGGTTGCCCGGTTGCCCGCCTTTCGGCAAAAAGGGTGGGAAACTATCCCTAAGGAGGGAGAAGAAAGGCAGTCAAGATGGATTCCTAGTTGTTGATTCAAAATGGCGTGTGGGTATTAACAGCCAGAACAGAAATACAGAAATTCTCCCCCTACACCAGGGGTTTCTCAGCTGTGGCCTGTCTGCTTAACTGGCCCCTTCTCATCCTCCTTAACCCTTCCTAGGCTAATGTGGGGTGAACACCCCATCGCACACCCTCCCCCTCACGACTGCCACCCCCAGGGGTATGCATGTCTCCTACCATGCACCTGACAAAGCTAGGCTCGCAGGTCATCCCTCTCCTGCTCCAAGTCACCCCCGATGAGAAGCAGTTTGCCTTTCTCTTCCATGCTGTCCCTGTACTTCTCCTTCTGAAATGGAAGGTCCTCTATGGCTCCTTGTAAAGCCTGCTCAGTGGCTACGAATTTCTGGTGTAGTTCTTTCCCTTTTTCTGCAGACCCCCCAAGGCTATTTCCCTCAGGGTCTGAGTTCCCACAGTATTCTGCTTAGTCTTGTGTTTAGTCCTGTCTCCTACAGGCTCATCCCCTTCACCCACAGGTATAACATCCCCTTGGCTGAGCTTCTGGCCTCCTGGCCCTGGAGCTTCTTTTCCACTCATGGCCCCTATGGCACCTGCCCACTTTCTGCAAGAGCCTGACTAAATATTCCTGCTCTCCGACCAACTTCGCCAAGTACCCCTGCACGCACAGCTGTGCCTCCCATTGTCTCTGCTGGTTTTCCAAGGCCTGCGTGGGTAGGGTTTGGATCCTCCCTTTGCTGTATGTCGGCCCCCTTAAGTGGAAGCAGCAACTCCGGGGGCCACCTTAGGAGCATTCACTTACCTTCAGCAAAGGAGTCCTCTGCACATGGCAGCACCATTTTCCCTTTGCACCTTCCGTATGACAGCGTTTCCCACTCCCCTTGTATCAGAGGTGACTGTCTGCCCGCATTCACCACCAAAATTGTCACAGGCTTCACTCATTACTGGGACACCTCCTCCTTGCTGCTCTCTGGAGCAGCTCCTCCCAGGTCTGCTGCCCCTTATGTTGCTCCTTTGCACACCCTGACACCTCTGCTCTCTCTGTGTGTGACTCAGGGTGCTCCCTCTTCATGGCTTGGCTGTTCCCTCTTTCTGGCTTGACCCTCCAGCCAGGTCATTGTGTATTTTCCCCCTTCTGAGGTATCAAAGTCTCTCCACACAAAGTGTCTCAAGCAGAATCTCCATTGACTGCCTGGGTGTGCCACTTCCCCAGTGGCTGGTGGGGGAACCCGGGCCTGCCCTCTACTGTGGGTTCCAGCTCAGGGACCCTCTAATCATCAGGCAAGATCTGCAATGTCCCATCTGCCAGTTCCATGAGCCTTTTTCTCCTCTGCTTCTCTCAGGCCTTCACTCTACCACCCTTCTGGACAAACCCTTCCTTCAGGGTCTGGATCCCCTGGGGTTTCCACTCTCCCTATGGGTTTTCTTCATTCTCTCTCTAATGCCCAGAGATTGGCTCCCTCACTGCAGCCCCTTTCTGCTGAGAACTTCCTGGCTTTATGCCAACCCTGCCTGTTCTGTCTCAGCTGGGCTCCACCATCATTCCGGGGTTACTAATTTCACCTAATTCCCCTCAGGTGTGGCCTATCTGCTTAATTAGCCCCTTCTCAGCCTCATTAATCCTTCCTAGGCTAGTGTGAGGTGAATACCCCATCCCATCCGGTATCGAGAAGAACTTGGGGGAACAGCTTCAAGGACAGACATAGATTTGGGAGGCTGAGCTTTGGCCAGCAGATGAAGAGGGGTCTTGGGGAGATTGGAGGGAGTCAGAGTGAGGATGATGCTGGGGCACCTATGGGGACAAGTGCGACAAGAAAGGTTTGGGTTCCCCCTACTTTGCTGGCAATAAAGGCAGCCCCAAAATGGCAGAATTAATTTCCCACGGTGATGGATCTTGAACCAATTCAGAAATAAACCAACCTCCTCCCATTCCCACCTAGACTCAGAGAAACACACAGGGATGGCCTAGACCCAGATCCCCAAAGGTATTTAAGCTCCTAACTTCCATTACACCATGTCTCATGCAGCCACAAGTGAGTGCCATACCACCAGGCTGTGGGGGATGTGCATGTCTGTGCATCTCTCTCTACATGTCTATTTCAAAGGTCTCAGTTTTGTCCCAATGGAGAATGGGAAATTTCCTGCCCAGCTCTGCTCCTAATTTTCCTCACCAGTGGCCCAAGCTGAGGGCCCCTCTCCCTCCGAGTTACCAGCTCTCCCCACTGGACATAGCAGCACCCAGATGCCACACACAATGCATCTCCCTCCAGCTTCCAAAACCAAACCCTTTCAACTCCCGTCCAGTGACAATAGTGCATCCTGGCTTTGCCCCTGACAGCGCACTGTGGCCAATTAACTTACAGACGGCTGAGTATCAGAAATAAACAGTGGCAATGAAGGTTCTTATCGAGTTGAACATTAAAATGAGGCGCATGATCAATGCCGCATTGACAAGGATGTGTTACTCAATGAAAGCCTGTGTCTGGGACTGATTTTCTCTTTACCCTTCCGCGGCTGCAAACATCCCAGCGTTCCATGGACTGGACCGCTCCTCCATCACCAGCAGGGTGTCGCTGCGGTATGTAGCTCTAGCAGCCTGTGGGGCGCTGACTGTAGCCCTTTGCCCCAGCCAGCTGCTGGGAAAGACCTGGCAGACTCCTCTTGCTGCATGGGAACTGGCCAAGTGACCTGGCAGGTAGGACGCCCGTAATCCTCTGCTTAATCCCCTGCTTCCAAACTAGGCCAGGTGCCAGAGAGACAGTCTGGTCTTGTGGCTAAACTTGGGCTCTTCGCGACTTGGGTTGGGATCCCTAATTCCGCTGTCCTTTGGGGATTGTAGTGCGTCCCTTGCTGGGGATGGAGGCTGTGTAAGTATCCGAACAGACAAGGTCCGTGCTCCACGGTCATCAGGGCTTCACAGGGTCTGTCTGCACTGCAGCTGGGGCGAGCCTCCCAGCCCACGTGGAGGACTCGCACTCTGCTGAAAAGAGCAGTATGGCTGTTACAGCTCTGGCAGAGCCTCGGATTGGCCAGCCAAGCTCAGACCTAGGGCAGCTTGAGAGCCTGAGCTGCTGTCCAGGCCCCACTGTCCATGCTGCAAGTTCCAGCCTCGCTAGGGTGACTTTGGGTTGGGAGGCCAGCTGCAGTGTAGACAGACCCAGAGACCCTGATGGATCCCACAGCCTCTGGGATTCCAGCATGGCCTCGGATGCTCATAGACTCATAGAATTTAAGGTCAGAAGGGACCATTATGATTGTCTAGTTTGATCTCCTGCACAACGCAGGCCACAGAATCTCACCCACCCACTCCTGTAACAAACCTCTAACTTATGCCTGAGTTATTGAAGTCCTCAAATCATGGTTTAAAGACTTCAAGGTGCAGAGAATCCTCCAGCAAGTGACCCGTGCCCCACACTGCAGAGGAAGAAGAAAAACCTCCAGGGCCTCTGCCAATCTGCCCTGGAGGAAAATTCCTTCCCGACCCCAAATATGGCAATCAGCTAAACCCTGCGCATGTGGGTAAGACTCACCAGCCAGCACCCAGGAAAGAATTCTCTGTAGTAACTCAGATCCCACCCCATCTAACATCCCATCACAGGCCATTGGGCATATTTACCGCTAATAGTCAAAGATCAATTCATTGCCAAAATTAGGCTATCCCGTCATACCATCCCCTCCATAAACTTATCAAGCTTAGTCTTGAAGCCAGATATGTCTTTTGCCCCCACTGCTCCCCTTGGAAGGCTGTTCCAGAACTTCACTCCTCTGATGGTTAGAAACCTTCATCTAATTTCAAGTCTAAACTTCCTAATGTCCAGTTTATATCCATTTGTTCTTGTGTCCACATTGGTACCGAGCTTAAATAATTCCTCTCCCTCCCTGATATTTATCCCTCTGATATATTTATAAAGAGCAATCATATCTCCCCTCAGCCTTCTTTTGGTTCGGCTAAACAAGCCAAGCAATTTGAGTCTCCTTTCATAAGACAGGTTTTCCATTCAGTCCACTCATGACTCTATCCCGTCCGTTTCAGGGCACCCCGGCTGCTGCTCCTCTCCCAAAGGAGGCCGTTGGTGTGGTTCAAGTGCTCAGATCACAAGAGTTTGCAGCAGTGACCAGCATTCTGTTTGCAGAGAAGGTTTAACTGGAAATAGAGACCGCAGCAGAAGGCCCTGCCTATTAGCTCAGGTCCTCTTGGGTGATGTCTAGCTCCAGCCACCTCCAGCCCAGATAAGACGTATGAAAGGTTTGAGCTGAACTGCCGGAGTCTGTGCTGCTGCTTATTCCTAACTCCCAACCTTCTCTACTCCCCGACGGGCTGAGTGGTACCTTGCAAAGTGAGGAGCCTACAGCACCCTGCGGGGTGGGACCGATGCCTGGGGAGCTGAAAGCGCCTGGGCTGGAAGGATCAGTGTCACTGCATGGGAACGGGGCACTAGCTGCCTCTCCTAATCACTTGCATTTGCTTTAATTAACCCAAGAGACAGGGCCAGTTGGGACCCACACATAGCAGAGGACTGGAGCCACTTGCTCCAAGCAAGTCTCTCCCCTTTGTCTCGTGGTAGAACAAACCCAGACAAAGGCTTCGGAAGCCTGCTGTCTGGATCCCCCACGAGTCCCTGCTAGGGTCTGTCGCTTTGCCAGCAGCACGGCCTGCCTGCCACTTACAGCTGGAAGCAGAGAGATCCACATTACGGCTACCTCCTGCATGCATGTCCCGAGGGGGAGGGGCCCAATAACATAGCCATTTCTTATGAGTGAGTGAAGTTACCTTCTAGTGGCTGGGCCCATCGAGAGGATAAGGGACTGTAGTGGGGCAGCTGCCCCACTCCCTGAGAGTGTGGGCTGCAGCAGGCCAGTGGGTCTGCGCAGACAGGCAGGCAGCCAATTAGAGAAGGGCTTATTGGGAGCCAATCAGGGCCCAGATTGGAGACAGCCAGTCACGGCCAGGCTCAGCCCTATAAAAAGGCTGCTCAGGGAGCGGAGAGTCAGTCTGTCTCAGGCCTTTGACAGGGGAAGGTCTGTCTCTAGAGCTGGGAGACTAGCACCGTGGACAGCACAGTGCTGGCCAGGCTCAGGGAGCAGAAGGGAGCTCTAGCCCGTAGCCTGCCAGGCTGCAGGCCCTAAAGGGAAGGGCCTAGCGGGTGCAAGGGGCTGTAGGGGAAGCGGCCCAGGGAAGCAGACAGACGAGGAGAGAGGACAGCGAGGTTGCTGACAGAGGATCCCTGGGCTGGGACCCAGAGTAGAGGGCGGGCCTGGGTCCCTCCCTTCCCCCCTTGCAGTACACCCAGCCATCGGCCGTAGGGAGCGGCCGTCATAGACTACACCAGATCCCTGATAGTAGGGATTAGACTTTGGGGGTGTGGTTGGACATGGTGGCTGGGGTGTAGGAAGACTGCTGATTGCCCCTCCCCCCCGGAAGGGGGTGTGGATGGACAAAGGGGCACTGCCGGAGGGCAGTGGTCCAGAAGAGGACGCCGTGAGCTGGTGAGTGACGCGGGCTCAGACACTAACCCAGGGTGAGACAACAGGCGGGACACCACCAGGAGAGGGCGCTCCACTGGACTAAGCTAATTCCTGGAGGTAACCAGCAGGAGGCGCTGGGTGGTGAGTCCCAACCTTGTTACAGGGACCTACTACGAGGACTAGCTACGGAAGCCCTCTTTCGGCGCAAGTTTGAGTTCTTGGAGCTGTAGCATCAGAGGGCTAGTCCCAGTTCCACGTGGCTGAATGTGACGTTTTGCACAGCTGTCACTCATCTGCAGCACATGGTTTCATTGTAACACCATGGAGCTGTGACAGATATTGCAGACACAGGCAGGATCTTTGGGACTATTGTATTAACTTTAGCAATGGTGTCCGCCTGCCTTATATGTATTACGGTGGGCTAGGGATTGTATTCTATTCCATAGGGGAGGGTTACCGCAGCCCCACCAGGAGCTAAAACAACAGGGAGTAATTACTTCTGGGACAGGTAAAGGGCTCCAGAGAATACCGCCTCTAGGGAGAATTGCATAAACTAATTCAAACTGGGTCCCAGAGGCCAAGGAAAACAAAGAAAGCTTTTTGGTATAAAAGGCTGAGTTGAAACTGACTGAGAAGCCCTCATTTTGATCCAACCAGTGGACATGAACCTTTGACAAGGGGGTGGACAAACACTGCTGAAGGACTGGAACCTCCAGGGTCTCCGTAGGACTGATGGAGGATCAGGTATAGCTTACGTTTGCCTTTAGATCTCCTATTGTTTTACAGGTTTTCTCTCGATGCGTTTGTCCTTACCTATTGCTTTGGAAGAGCTGTGTGATTACCCCCAGGTATGCACTGGGCATAGCCACTAGTGAGAAAGCAAAGCACAGAGGCGGGACCTGCCGGGGATAAACCCAGTGAGCTGCAGTCTAACTCCCCCGCCTGTCAGGAAGGAGAAGGACTAGGATCCCTGCCCAGAGAGAGAGGACAGCTAGAGGCCTGAGAACTAAGGGTGTGTCTACACTGCAGAATAAAACCTGAGTTTGAGAGCCCAGGTCAATTGAGTCGGGCTTGCGGGGCTAAACGTAGCAATGTAGATGCTCCGGCTCAGGCTGGAGCCCGTGTTCTGCCACGCCCCCTCTCCCCCCGTGTGGGGTTTCAGAACCAGGGCTCCAGCCCAAACATCGACACTGCAATTTTTAGCCCGTGACTTGGGTGGGTCTTTTATTGCAGTGTAGGCGTACGGTAAGAGAGCATTCCTTGAGCAGGCTACGGAGGGGGTCAACGGTGCAATTACTCTGAAACTGTGATGGGAACATTTTCCTCTCTCTTCACATGATGTCAGTGCTCCCCATGCTGCATGCAATGATTAAGTGCTGGCCTTGCGGCGCTGGCTGTGGCCGGCGTGTGTACCGATTGCATCTATTCTATCTACACTATATTATAACGGGGTTCAAAAGGGAGCTAGATAGATTCATGGAGGATAGATCCATCAATGGCTATTAGCCAGGATGGGCAGGAATGGTGTCCCTAGCCTCTGTTTGCCAGACGCTGGGATTGGCTGACAGGGCATGGATCACTTGATGATAACCTGTCTGTTCATTCCCTTTGGGGCACCTGCCATTGGCCACTGTCAGAGGACAGGATTCTGGGCTTGATGGAGCTTTGGTCTGACCCAGTATGGCCATTCTTATGTACACCCGAAATCAGTGTCGTCTGTTAGCTGCCACACAAAGGTGAACCACCAGCCACGGCTGATTCCTGCAACCAAAGGGAGGGGCAGATGGTATGGAAAGAATGAACAGTAGCAATAACAACAGGCGAGCCTGCGCCCTCCGTACAGGAGAGACAGAGAGATTAGGAAAGTGAGTTCGAACACAGCTTTACTTTTTAAATTAATTCTCAGCAAACTGTATTGAAATGGTGCCGCGATGTGTTTATCATCAAGACAATTATTTTAGGCTGACCTACTTTTCTGTGTCTCTTTAATAACATGGGCCACATCATTAGATTTATACATGGGCAGCTAAGAATGGGAGCTAATTGGTAGCAGCCTCCTTAAGAAATAAAGCAGGCTAATCGTTTGCCACCTCACGTTCTTTCATTACAGCTGAGGAACTGCAGAAGATGTTCACTGATTAGTCTGTTGAATTATGAATTAGGCTTCTGGTCCCTGTGCAGCTGTTTTCTCCATGTCATTCCCAGCACTTTATTTCCCCATCTGCTTATAAAACCAGGAGCTTGATCCTGCAATAAACACTTCAAATGCTTTTTTTAGAGGCTAATTAATTGTGTTGCATTTTTTGAACACATATAGCTACTCTGGCTTGCATCAAATTAACAATGCTAATTCCTCCACCCGGCTCCATGCCCAAGCAATTCCTCC
Organism: Trachemys scripta elegans; assembly: GCF_013100865.1. Taxonomy (NCBI): domain Eukaryota; kingdom Metazoa; phylum Chordata; order Testudines; family Emydidae; genus Trachemys; species Trachemys scripta. The sequence goes on along the minus strand of NC_048312.1, from coordinate 28,163,520 downwards.
TACAGCTGAGCTGGAAAATAAAAACGATCACATCAAATGATTTTTATGTTTCCAGGGCTTACCCTTTTGTTAATTTCCTTGCACAGTGCAATAAAGGCTGCGGGCGGTGCACTTGTGCGTGCACAAGCCGGCTTACCTTTTCCAAAGCCGCTTGCTTTGGTTTGCCCTTGCAGAAGCCAAAGCACCTAAGTGACATTTGTGACTGGCTGGCGCCTAACCTTCATCTCTAATCTCCAACTGCTGCCTTGGCTTCTCTCCTGTGCGAGCTGGAAAACGGGCCCGACTGGCACCTGGAAGTAGAATAGGCAGCTTCAGGCTACATTCTGCTAACAGGGGACACTGAGGATTGCCTAGGTGATATTAACCGTGGGCGAGGCAGCAAGAAAGGAAAAACTGCATGAGAGGCTCGTTTAATTTAATGAGTCCTTTAAAGGATACAACCCACTTTGGTCAGGGAAAATTAGAAGACAAACGGCATCTCACTGTCCCCACCGCGCTATCAGAGACATCACTTCCATATGTTTGGTTAGGGTTATATAGAATCGCATTTCCCTCCTTCCCCCGTGCACCCGGGGGATCCCAAAGCACTTTACACAGCCACGCTTTAGTTGCCAGCAACACAGCAAGTGTGCAGGCAAATGAATCCGCCTGTCTGTGTTCAATTAGAGCTCACACAGAGCACAGGGCTTCAGAAGCTGCCAGCGTCTAGCTGAGACCGGGGTCCGGATGACAGCGAGCTGGCTGACACAGCTCAGACAAGGTGGAGAGGACGATGGGGGATACAGCCGGAGGAGATGGCAGAGGTAACATCAGTCAGGCCCTCTGAGTAAGGGAGAGCCGTCTCCATTAGTTCCAAGTGTTCATGATTTTTAGTTTCTAGTCCCCCCAGCTGCTGTTGGTCAATCACTTGACTGACGGAACCCAGTCACCTTTTCATCAGCAGCATCTGAGTAGTAGGCTGTGACCTTGCTTTCTGGGTGCAGAGCTTGCTACTATTATCCAGGCTTTTATCACCTAAAGAGTCATCATCATACGGGTTTGGAATGTGCTGGGAAAACTTTTGGTTCTAGAAAGTGGAGGAAGTAACCAGGGGAACAGCCATTTGAGACGTGATTCTGACCAGCAGGGAGGACTTGGTAGCGAATCTGAAGGTGGAAGGCGATTTGGGTGGAAGTGATCATGAAATGCTAGATGTCATGATCCGAAGGAAAGGAAGGAGTGAGAGCAGCACAATAAGAAAATGGACTTCAAAAAAGCCGACTTTCACAAACTCAGAGAAGTGGTCGGTAAGGTCCCATGGGAAGAAAAACGAAGGGAAAAAGGAATTCAGGAGAACGGGTAGGTTCTCAAGGAGACAATATTGAAGATACAACTGCAAACTATCCTGATGTGAAGATAGAAAGAATAGTAAGAGGCCAATCTGGATCCAAGAGTTGCTTTTTAATGACCTGAGAATCAGAGGAAACATGGACAGATTTCTAAGGAGGAGCACAAAAGAATAGCCCCAAAAGACTGACACTGGCCCCAGGTGTGTCCACACTCGGAGCTGGAAGATGTACATTCTAGCTCGAAGAGATGTGACCTCCCTGATGGAGCTAGTGCTGCACGAGTGGTGGAAGAAGCTAGCCGCCTTGAGCTCGTACCTAGAGCCTTGGATGGGATCGTACTGCAGGCATCTAGCCCCTCCTGCTGCTCACGCTGTGGCCACGCTCTATTTTTAGCGCTTTAGCTTGAACAGAGCTAGTGTGAGTGTCGCCTCGAGCTGGAATTGACACCATCCAGCTCGAGTCGAAATATCCACAGACATCAGAGACTGCACAAGCCTGCTTAGCCAGTCCAGGGCTGCTCCCCATGGAACCATTCTAGGGTTTGGCCCAGGCCTGTGTGAAATGAATCAAGTTAGCACCTGGTCCCTGAGCGCCTTCTGCCTGACACAAGCAACAAGGGGGAGTCGTTTTCTTTTCACAGGACTTTCCTGTGGGTTGGGTTTTGTGCTCTCAATTCATCTCCGTGCCTGACTCCGTTGCTCTGGGGACCACAGAGGGCTCAAAGCACCAAACACAACATTGTGAAAAACAGATGGTTATTTGTCTTTCTATCTGTATCCACCTGTGTCTTACACCTAGATTGTGAACTCTTCTTGGCAGGGCCAGCCCTTGGTTCTGGGTTTCTACAGCACCGAGCAGTGAGGCCCTGATCCATGATTTGGCCCATAGACACTGTCCCCACACACATAATCAGCATATTTGAAATGGACTGTGCTCTTGGGATCCCCTGGTTATTGCAGGGGGCTACAGTAGGATCTGCAAGCTGGTCAGACTTGGGCACATTCTGGTCATCCACTGGTACCTGAACCCACGAAGAGCCCATTTGTCTTGGTGAGGCTCAGGTGGGAGAGTTGGGTTCTGATGTGTCCTGCACCGGACCATGGATGGCCGTACAGGAGAGAGCCAAGATCTTGAACAGGACCCAGAAGCAAACAGTTTTTTGTATTCCCAACAGCACTGGGTAGAAGTAGCAACACTGGTCCAGTGAACGAATGGATCATGGATGCTAGATACTCCTATGAGACGAACTGGAGGAGACTTGAGGTGATCCATAGCTGGAAAGAGATGTTCCTGCTCCTGGCACTGCCTGAGTATTGAGGAACAGAGATTCCTCGATTCCAATGCTAGAAGGGACCACTTGGATCCTGTAGTCTCACCTCCTGCATCGTGCAGGCCATAAAACTTCCCCACAATAATCCCTAGAGCAGATCTTGTAGAAAAACTCCTAGTCTTGATTTAAAAATTGTCAGTGATGGAGAATCCACCATGACGCTTGGGAAATTGTTCCTAAGGTTAATTATACCCACTGGTTAAATATTACTCCTTATTTCCAGTCTGAATTTGTCTGGCTTCAACTCCCAGCCACTGGATTGTGTTAGACCTTTCTCTGCTAGACTGAAGAGCCCATTATGAAATACTGTATTGATTTCCGGTGTAGGTACTTATAGACTGTAATCAAGTCACCCTTTAACCTTCTCTTTGTGAAGCTAAATAGCTTGAGCTCCTTGAGTCTATCACTATAAGGCAGGTTTTCTTATCTTTTAATTATTCTCATGGCTTGTCTCTGAACGCTCTCCAATTTATCAACATCCTTCTTCAATTGTGGCATCAGGACTGGACGTAGGATTCCAGCAGCGGTTGCACCAGTGCCAAATACAGAGGTGAAAAACTCTTATTTGCGATTCCCTTGTTCATGGCCACAGCATCACACTGGGAGCTCATGTTCAGCTGATTATCCACCAAGACCTCCAAATTGTTTTCAGAGTCATTGCTTTCAAGGATCGAGTCCTCCATCCTGTAAGTATGGCCTGCGTTCTTTGTTCCTACATGTATATATTTATATTTGGCCACATGTGGTCTGCTTGCGCCCAGTTTATCAAGCAATCCAGATCGCTCTGAATCAGTGACCTGTCCTCTCCATTATTTACCACTCCTGCAACCTTTGTGTCATCTGCAAACTTTATCAGTGATGATTTCATGTTTTCTTCCAGGTCACTGCTAAAAATATTAAATAGCACAGGGTCAAGAACTAATTCCTGAGGGATACTCCTGGAAACACACGCACTCTACAATAATTCCTCATTTATAATGACATTAAATCTATCAGATGGCCAGTTTTTAATCCATTCAATGTGTACCATTTTAAATGTATATCACTCTAGTTTTTAATCAAAATGTCATGTGGCACCAATGCCTTACAGAAGTCTGGGTATATTACACTGTTATCTTTATCATCCAAACTTGCAATCACATCAACAAAAGATATCAGATTTGAAGGGCTCTATTTTCCATAAACCATGTTGCTTGGCATTAATTGTATTAACCTACTTTGATTCTTTATTAATTGAGTCCTGGATCAGCCGCTCTATTATCATCACAGAACCGATGTCAGACTGATAAGCCTATAATTACCTGGGTCATCCCATTTACCCTTTCAACATTAGTGGTCTAATGATTTCCTCAGCTAGCTCTTTTAAAACTCCTGGATGCAAGTTACCTGCTGATTTAAAATGTCTAACTTTAGTAACTGATATTTAACATCCTCCTGAGATACTATTGGAATGGAAAGAGTGTCGTCGTCATCATCATCATCATATGATATGGCTACATATCAGACATCTGTTTTTGCCCCCCAAATTCAGAACAGAAATATTAATTGAACACTTTGTCCTTTTCTGCACGATCATTGATAATTCTACCATTTCCCTCTAGTAATGGGCCAACACCTTTGTTAGAATTCTTTTATTCCTAACATACTTAAAAAACCCTCCTTATTGTCTGCTGGCTATCGATGTCATCATGTGTTCTTTTGCTTCCTTTATCAATTTTCTACGATTCTTAGCATCTGTTTTACATGCCTTATTATCTACTTCCCCTTTCTTCCACTTGTTATATACAATATATATATTTTAGCTGCCTTCACTTCCTCCTAAACCAGGTCAATCTTTTAACCAGTGCAGCCTTCTTTCTTGATTGTGGCTTTTTGGCATCTAGTAAAGTGTTCTTAAACAATTTCCTGTCATCATTCGCATTTTTCTGATTAAATTCTTCTTTCCAGCTGATATTGCTCATAATTATTTTTAGCTTTCGAAAATTGGCCCTTTTAAAGCATCAGTACATTACTGATGAGTCTATTGACACCCCCAAGGCTACACCCTGCTATGAGAGCTGGGTCAGTTGTTTTCTATGTCTTTGCCAGCTTTTCCTACCAGCATCACTGGTGCCTTCTTGTTTCTTATCCAGGTGCTTTTGTGTTGCAGGCATTGTGACATCTTTGTCATGTTGCTGATGTCAGTTGAGAAGAACAAGACTAGGTGGGGGGAGGGATAGCTCATTGGTATGTTGTTGGTCTTGGACCCCCCTTATAGTCTCATAGACTCATAGACTTTAAGGTCAGAAGGGACCATTATGATCTTCTAGTCTGACCTCCTGCACAACGCAGGCCACAGAATCTCACCCACCCACTCCTGTAACAAACCCCTGACCTATGTCTGAGCTTCCTCAAATTGTGGTTTAAAGACTTCAAGGTGCAGAGAATCCTCCAGCAAGTGACCCGTGCCCCACGCTGCAGAGGAAGGCGAAAACCCCCCAGGGCCTTTGCCAATCTGCCCAGGAGGAAAATTCCTTCCCGAGCCCAGATATGATGATCAGTTAAACCCTGAGCATGTGGGCAAGAATCACCTGCAAGACACCCATGAAAGAATTTGCTGTAATAACTCAGATCCCACCCCATCTAACATCCCATCACAGGCCATTGGACATATTTACCGCTAATAGTCAAAGATCAATTAATTGCCAAAATTAGGCTATCCCATCATACCATCCCCTCCATAAACTTATCAAGCTTAGTCTTGAAGCCAGACATGTCTTTTGCCCCCACTGCTCCCCTTGGAAGGCTGTTCCAGAACTTCACTCCTCAGATGGTTAGTCCTCAAAGTGAGAGGGCAGGACTGGTCCTTGTGGGACTCTACAGTTTGGGGCTCTCGGGAAAGGGAAGCAGCTGCCCTTTGGCGCTCCCTGGGATCAGTTGGAAAGCAATGACTCAAGCCAGGTTCATGCTATACTGTCCTCCCCTGCTTGATCTCTTATGCACGTGAGCACTGGCTGTGATCATCCGGGAAAGGCGTACAGGGCCTGAGAATTCAGAAACGGCAGCGTAGCACGACTGTTTGCTCGGAAAGACGTGCTTGTTATTGGAATGGCCTGAGTTTGGTATTGATTCCTGTGAATGTAGGGACCTGAACCTCGCATCACAGGTCGACTCAATGCAGCCTTCACTAGGGCACTATCAGAATCTGGTGCTATTTGAAAAGAGCTGTGTTTGTCAAATACCCGAAGCTTTCCTCCCATGTTAAGAATAAACCAGCATTCAACGAAACCAACAGGTTAAAAGAAATGAATGATTTTTGTCCATCAAGCCTGGCACAGAGGCTGGCAGATATGTTTGAACTGGATAGTGCTGTCGGCTTCAAGAATAAGCAGAAAGGGCCAGCTCCTCGGCATGCGTAAATTGACGTGGCTCCCTGACTTTACCCCAGCGGAGCCCGCAGTGTGGGAAGAACGGCACGCAGTGATGATTGGAACGAATCGCAGCTGTGGGCAGAGCCCGCCCCTCAGCTGGGGGTTGCTGGCCCCTCCTGACTACCACGCACAGTTTGAAACGAACCAAAACCAGTACAATGAATGACTTCCGATGATGCCAGAGCTAGGCCCATCTCTCTTAGAGCCCCTCTGGAAATAAGGGGCCCCTCTCTTCTCCCACTCACACCACCTGTGCACAGGCGAAGCTCCTTTGACTTCAGTGGGGTTTCTCCTGCTTTACACCTGTGCAGACACCGTAGGATCAGGCTCAATGGACAGAAATCCTTGTCTGCTTCTGAATATTTCCCCCAGCCCCACTCCATAGCCCATCCCCCTTAACCTCATGGACCACGATGGTCTGGCCAGGAGTGGTGGCAGCTCCCTAAAAGCATAGGGGGGCCACCGGTGCCTGAACTATGGTCCTGCCCCGTGCCCCCTTTTCCCCTCCCCGTGTTGCCCCTTCCTCCAAGGCCCCGCACCCACGCTGCCTCTTCCCCCCAAGACCCTGCCTCCTGCTCACTGCTCTCTGCCCCCACCTCCCCCGTCACTTGTCCTTACGGCCATTAAAAGTGTGAAGGCATAGCTCTCCCGCTTTTAAAAGTGACAGGGCCATGTCCCTCTGAGTCGCCCCGTTCCAGCGCCTCTGGGTCTGGCGCATGGTGACAGGCCACCGTGCAGCTGCATTTCAGCAGGAAGGCAGCAAGCAGGAAGCTGCTGAAATTGCTCCAAATGTGTTGATTATAGTGGCGCGATCAAGAAGCTGTAGCGAAGGCCCCTTCAGCTCCCATGATCCCTGACTGCAGGGGGATTAACTCTGGAGAAAGCAGTCCTGATTTCGCCACATTGTTAGTCATTCAGCTGTCAGCTCACATGAGCCTGAGCTGGGTTGGATGCTGTGTTTTGCTCCACAACTGATTACATGAAATTTCACAGATGCTTTGTAACCTGCCCCAGAGGGGAATCTTTCCACAGATTAGTTTATTTGTTTAAAATGCTTTTCCCGTTAACCTCTTGGCAATACCGTTCTTGCTCTCTCACCTGCGCTGGCGATGCATGTCACTGACAACCCTGCTACGTCAGGCTGCAAGTCACTACTTTCCTGCTGCCCTCTGTCTTTGGTACACCGGGCGGCCAAACACACCCTAAGTTCTGTGGCATGTTCCTGGGACTTGGGAGGGAGAATAGCTCAGCAATCAGGCTCTTTCTATATTGAGGTGAAGCAAAACGCGGCGCCTAGCCCATAGCACTCCCACATGCAGCGGTTCAAAAGCCAGATCCCCACACCAGCAGGCCCATTAGAGAAGCAGATCTGATTGGGAGGCAGAGGATTGGAGCCAAGGTGGCTTGGTCCCTTCCTGGTTTGAAGCTTCTTTTACGGTCTCCATCCCAACACAGCAATCATCATGGTATTCTGCTCACTCTGCCCCATATTGCTGGGCTCCAGGATTTCCTGGGGGCTAAATGGAACGATCCAGAGGAGGAGAAGGGCTTCTCTTTCCCTGGCTGTGTTTCCTTTGGCTTTCTCGGTTCTGTTCCCTGGTGGACTCGTGCCATTATTAGATATTAAGGTGGGTGTTGGAGACATAGGATATTTACCAAGACCTGTGGGTTAAAGTAGAGATGGTCTGTGGTGGAGTGTCTCAGGCTTTCTCAGCCCTCCTTGGAGGGATTGGCACCCTGACACCCCCTGCTTAAGGAAAACCCACTTAGGCCAGGCCACCAACATGCCTATAATCATCTAGAGCAGAGGTTTTCAAACTGGGGGGCCAGCCCCCTTAGGGGGGAGTAGAATATATTCTGGGTGTGTGTGAAAAGCTTTAGGAAAGCAGCGGCTGCTGGCCGGGCACCCAGCTCTGAAGGCAGTTTCCCCACCAGCGCAGCAGAGAAGTAAAGGTGGCAGTTCCATACCACACTTACTTCTGCACTGCTGGTGGTGGCGGCGCTGCCTTCAGAGCTGGGCGGCTGGCCAGCAGCCGCTGCTCTCCGCTGTGCCTTCAGAGCTGGGCGGTGGTGTCTGTACTTGGTGGGAGGTGGGGCCTAGATGACTCCAGACACAAAAAAGGGGGGCACGATCAAATAAGTTTGAGAACCACTGGTCTAGAGGCCTAGGAGTGCCAGGAGGGGACACTGACCAATCAACTCGCAGGCCGGTTAAGAAGGTTTGCCTGCTTCCCCTGCAGGCCAGTGTTGAGTGCGCCTGGGCCAGGACCTGAGCTCAGCTCTAGCCAAGCACTGCAGGGCCAGTTTAGGGCCTCACTGAAACATGGGGACAGTCTCCTTTGGCGTTTAAGGTGCAGAGAGCCAGATCTTGAGTTCGTTTATTGTTACCCATTTCAGATAGACGCGGAGCTCACAGCCCCAGTGCAGCTGTCACAGGGTCAATTGCTAGTAAAATACAGGTTCGCTAATGTTTGCATGAGTAAAGGTGACAAGTCCCATGGACTGTGATTCGTGGGGCTGTGTTACTTGTTGACTGAGGGCGGCTGGCTCTGGGCAGCTGCCGGGGAGTCCTGGATTGCTGTATGCAGTATTAGTGTAGCTATGTGGGTCCCAGGATATTAGAGAGACAGGGTGAGGGAGGTAAGATCTTTTATTGGACTAACTTCTCTTTCACAGAAACGATCTTACCTTCTCCACCTTGTCTCTCAAGTAGTCATGGGAGTATTATTATTCACAACCCCTCCTCCCCCACGTTCTGTGGATTTCAGTACAAAATGTGACCCAGGGAGAGAATTATTCATTACAACCCCTGTAAACCCAGAGCAGCACTGATAGCTCTCTGTCCTGATCCGGCCTCCATTGCCTTGTGTGACAAACTGGGACTGTTCTTAATGTTTCCTCTGAATACTGTGTGGGTGCCTCAGTTTCTGGCCAACACTCGGTCTCCTGGCAACTAATGGCCCGGGCCCTTCACCCCTGCAAGGGGATGCTAAAGGTGTGAAAAAACAAAGAGGTCAGGTGACCTCCTGGCCCGGGAAAGGAACTCAGCAGAGAAGGAGGGGCTGGAGGGGGTTTCAGTTTGGAGCTGGCTGGGGATGGGAAGTGAGTGCAGATGGGGTTGTCTGGCTCGCTGGGCCCCAGAATGGACCCGGCTGAGGGGTCCCGTTCTCTGGACCTACAAGCTCTGTTTTAAACCGTGTTCCTGTCATCTAATAAACCTCTGTTTTACTGGCTGGCTAAGATTCACGTCTAACTGCAAAGTGGGGGTGCAGAACCCTCTGGCTTCCCCAGGACCCTGCCTGGGCGGACTCGCTGTGGGAAGCACACAGAGGGGCATATGCTGAATGCTCCCAGGTCAGACCCAGAAAGGTGAAGCCATGTGAGCTTCTTGCCCTAAAAACAGTCTGCTCCAAGGGAGAGGAGGCACCCCAAAGTCCTGACTGGCTTTGTGGGGAGCAGTTCCAAAGCATTGCCCGGGGACTCCGTGACACCTTGGTATCAGAGCTTTTACGTATTTCTCCTCACAGCACCTCTCTGAGGTAGGCCATGGCTAGTATCCCCACTTTACCAGCACAGAACTGAGGCCCAGATAGACTGAGCGGCTTGGCCACAGGGAGTGTGTTGCAATGCACAGAACTGAAGCTGCAGCTCCGGAAGTCTAGACTAACACCCTAACCGCTGGACCATCCTTCCTCTCCTCAAATAAGGAAGCCATGGTGGCTCCAATCCATCCACTTCTGGCCTCGCGCTCTGTGGCTGGCTTCGGTGAGGTTCACTGGGATTTCTAATGGTGCGACTGAGAACAAAATCTGGCCCAGCGCGTGTGTTGATGCCTGCTGTGCACATGGGGTTTTGGTAGTGGGATTGATAAACAGATTGGTGGAAATAGCCTATAACATTTTGACCCAGGAAACTCTCTGAAAGTTGCTGAGCCATTGATCTCCCCCAGAGACCCGTCCCTGAGTCACAGCCGGATTCTGTACGGTCCCTGCAGCGCTGTCTGACTAAACCCAGCCAACCAATTTGACAGGAAGCCTGGGGAGATGCTAGGCGCAGAGTTCAGACAGTATCCAGCGGCGCACACATCATTCCATCCCTTGGAATACACAGCAGCTCTTCCCTTCCGAGGGGCCTTTCATCTCCAGGAAGGTGATGATCTGGGACTGAAGTGATGCTGAATTGGAGGCTCTCGTCTGAATGACAGTGCCCTTCGCTCCCTCCTTGGTTCCCCCGAGCCAGACGGCACTAGCAGCCTATTAGCAGAGACGGTCCGAGCTCAAAGGAGGAAAATAACAAAATCTGGCATTTAAAGCAATGTGAATTGACCCCCATGGCACACATAGGGCATGGGGGGTTTCTACACAGACTTTCAGCCCCCAGCTGTCTCACAGCCCTTCCCTAGACACTGCGGTGCAGTGACCGCACAGAGAAATGAGGCACATACAGCCTGGGACGTGGTTACAACGAGCAGGAATGTTTATGTTCTGCTCCTTTCAGAAAATGCCCTCGGATCATTTGTACCCACCTGGGCAACTCACCAGCGGCAGCGCTCGCTTTATGTCTCATCTGAAGGACATCGCTTGTAACGGTGCCCGCTCTGGATCGTAGTTCACATCCTGGCGTGGGACTGGAACACGTGAACCGCTCGCCAAGCAACGAGGATGCTACCAGCTGCCACGTCGGCCTCTTTCTCTGCTGCGTAACGGGTGTTAGCACAAAGAGCTCTCCGGTTTTTGGGAGGCTGCTCATCTGAGTTTGGACTGTTTATTTGTGCTTCTGCCGATAGGGCTTGTGGGATTGCAATAACAGGCCATTACTGTCGGTCAGGGGTCACCACGCACTAGAACAACATTACAGCCCCAGCTGTTCAGTTCCACACCATGTGTTCAGGGGCTTCTGATGCCTGTATGTTGTTGGATAAAAGGGAAAGCGCCTGCACCAATGTGTTATTTGTTCTTAGGGAATGCTTTGGATTCGGTTCAGGTACCATCAGAAGAGCTTCTTGGGCCCATCACCATGGAATCAGGGCACTCAAGCACATTATTCTTTGGATTGCTGTAATTTCTAGGGTCCCCAATCACTGATCCAGCCCCCATTGTGCTAGGTGATCTACAAACACAGAACAGAAAGACAGTCCTTGCTCCAGTGCCTAATTTTAAGGCAAGAGACAACAGGTGGGTACAAAGATTTTGCTGAAACTCTATGAAATGACTGGAAGTTACATGGAAAGTGTCTTTTTGCTCCTTTCCCAGCTCTACGGTAGTGTCCTACTGCTGGGAGAGATTTATGGGCCGTTCTTTGTGATGTTTCCGCTTGATTCAGAGTGTCATTCCATATCAGGGAGGAGCAGACAGACTGAATTATTTTGCTGAACAGCCGTGCTATCTGTGTTTAGAGGTAAAACAGTTACCTATTTATCTGCAGTGAGAGGTTTCCCAGCCCATAATACACAGTTTGGAGTGACACAGGGTCCATCGAATACCCATCGGTCCCCAAAATAACCCTAACGAAATAATTGGCCAGGTGTGATGGGATGAAGCTGAGCAAAGGGACAGTTAAGCGGAGTGTCTGGGAAACTCTCTCTGGAGACCTGTTCTGCTGGGGGAAAGTTTCCTTTAGGGAAACAGCAGATGACCTAGTGCTTGAGATGTTTAAAACAAAACTGGAAAGTCCTGGGAAGAATCCAGACCCAAGCGGAAGGGAATAGATTAGCAGACAGGGCTTCCCCTATGGTTCTGTGATCCTGGGATCCTGTGGAGTGCACCCATCATAAACCAAAGCAGCAGGGAATAAGCCTCTCGACACCCAGTCTGTTGGCTCGGACTTGGGAGTCTAGGCGGTGCTGAGACACTCTCTGGCATTGCAGTGTAGTGGTGCGGATAGGTCTCAGCCATTCTGCAGACCAGAGCAGCCTGTGGTGCACATGGACCTGCTCACCCCAGCTGGGCCGGAAAGGCCTGTCCAATCACACGGCAGTGGTGCTGGCATCAGCTTCCAAGGCCAGTGAGAGCGACATGCCGCCTAGCACAGAGAGTCCACCCTTTGGGCGCTGTCTATTAACAGTGCAGATGTGTGTGGGAAGAAGTTGCTTCGTTTTCAAAGCGTTGTTGTGTGAAGAGTCCTGCCCCCTGCGTGCACCTAAGGAGCAAACCCTGTCCCTTCCTCCACCCTGCCTGGCTGCTGCAGAACCGGTGCACTTCCACTGCCGAGTCTCTGCAAGGCTACGTGCCCCTTAGCTCCTCGCATGCTACTGCGGAGCAGGGATTTAGGGGCAGGCCACACAGACTAGTGCATCCCTCACTCAATAGATCCTTCTCCCACTCCTGCCTGTACAGGTGAGGGGCAGACCCTGCAGATCGGAGGGTGACGGGACAGCTGCAAAGTGCAGTTGTGGGAATGGGGTGGGGGGGAGCCCGTCTTCCCTATCTCTTGGAAAAACTGCACATTGCCCATCCCAACCGCTTGGCCGGAGCGCTTCAGGCAGGGTCTGGGGCTCAGAGAACTGCCACCCGCCCACTTTATATCATGATATTCCTAGTGTGCTCGTTTCAGGAGCCCTTAACGGCATATTCCCCAACTCCACTTGGGTGGGGCCTCAGGCTCAGGACTCATTTAAATCAAATTGGCTTGCAACATTATAATTATATATTGATTAGGGTGTAAGTGCTGTCCTGCCGCCTTGAATCCAGTCTCCCACTGAAGTCAACAGCTTGGCTGCATAACTGGGCCCCAGGGTTAGGACATCAGACATGTTGAGCTTACTCTAATGCAGGGTCTCAAACTCAATTTACCTTAGGGCCAGTGCCAGTCCTCAAATCCCCCCAGCGGGCCAATAATGTCACTGAAGATGGTGTTCACGCCACCTCCCGGCCCGTTTCCCACCCTTTTCCCTCACTCCCTTGGCTTCATGCGGCCCTGGCTGACTCTGCCCGGCAACTAATGATGCTGCCTCCATGGCTGACTCTGCCCAGCAACTAGTGATGGTATCTCTGTCCCTCTCCCCCAGCCAATGGGAGCTGTGGAGGCGGAGCCTGCAGCAGACAGCCGGCAGCGTGGCTGCATGGGTCTCTCCTCTGCGGCTCCGCCGGCAACACCAGCGACAGGGACCCACTTGCAGGGAGCGGAGCTGCCCGAGGTTAATGACACGTGCCAAGTGCAACCCCTGGGAGGGTCCCAGGAGCAGCAGGATGGAGCAACGTTGCGGGGGAGGGGCATGTGTATCTCTCCTGCCCACTCCCCTCCCGCCCCCGACCCCCAGCCAGCAGCCATGAGGGCCGGATAAAAGAACTTTTTCAAAAGTTTCCGCGGGCCGCAGTGGGTAGCTCCTCGGGCCCTGCGATAAAGATTCCTTAAAACAGACATTTCCCAGGAAGTCCATTTTCAGGGTTTATACCTTGGATCCTTCCCAAATAAAGCAGCTCTGGATTGAGTCTGGATTTCTTGCTCCCACATCCAATTCACAAGCTATTATCACAACCTGCCATTATCTTATGATTGTGTAACCCTTGGGTTACCCCAAGTGGAGTGCCCCAAGGGTCGGTCCTGGGGCTGTTCAATATCTTCATTAATGATCTGGAGGATGGCGTGGACTGCACCCTCAGCAAGTTTGCAGATGACACTAAACTAGGAGGCGTGGTAGATACACTAGAGGGTAGGGATCGGATACAGAGGGACCTAGACAAATTAGAAGATTGGGCCAAAAGAAACCTGATGAGGTTCAACAAGGACAAGTGCAGAGTCCTGCACTTAGGATGGAAGAATCCCATGCACTGCTACAGACTAGGGACCGAGTGGCTAGGCAGCAGTTTTGCAGAAAAGGACTTAGGGGTTACAGTGGACGAGAAGCTGGATATGAGTCGACAGTGTGCCCTTGTTGCCAAGAAGGCTAATGGCATTTTGGGCTGTATAAGTTTAGGGGCATTGTCAGCAAATCGAGGGACGTGATTATTCCCCTCTATTCAGCATTGGTGAGGCCTCATCTGGAGTACTGTGTCCAGTTTTGGGCCCCACACTACAAGAAGGATGTGGAAAAATTGGAAAGAGTCCAGCGGAGGGCAACAAAAATGATTAGGGGGCTGGAGCACATGAGTTATGAGGAGAGGCTGAGGGAACTGGGATTGTTTAGTCTGCAGAAGAGAAGAACGAAGGGGGATTTGATAGCTGCTTTCAAGTACCTGAAAGGGGGTTCCAAAGAGGATGGATCTAGACTGTTCTCAGTGATAGCAGATGACAGAACAAGGAGTAATGGTCTCAAGTTGCAGTGGGGGAGGTTTAGGTTGGATATTAGGAAAAACGTTTTCACTAGGAGGGTGGTGAAGCGCTGGAATGGGTTCCCTAGGGAGGTGGCGGAATCTCCTTCCTTAGAGGTTTTTAAGGTCAGGCTTGACAAAGCCCTGGCTGGGATGATTTAGTTGGGGATTGGTCCTGCTCTGAGCAGGGGGTTGGACTAGATACCTCCTGAGGTCCCTTCCAACCCTGAGATTCTATGATTCTATGGGTTAGCGTTCACTTCACTGACCTTTTCCAGTGCCAGAAAAACCCTCCGAACTCTCATAGAAAAGCAGCTGGAGACCCAGAATTCAGCCTCTAAGGATTTTCAGCCAGGATTGCACAGGGTCAACCTCCCCACATTCAAGTCCCAAAAATAACAAAAAGGAATGAAACACAACTTAATTTTTACAACATAACAAGGCTATTTTATAATCCATGTACATTATCTTCACAGCTACACATAAACATAAATAAAGAAAACAAATTTAATCTAAACAGGTCAATCCCCACAGAAATACAGTGAGAGGAAACTCAGAGTTCCCAAAAGCTTCTGTTGAGTTCCCCTGAGTTTCAGAGTCTTTGCTCACTAAATCGATACAGTCGGCTGAGTCAAATGCAACGTCTTCCCTCCACTAGCTTGTGGGAATCTTCAGTTACAATCCATGCACTCTTCCTCGTCTGCAATCACTGTTAGGGAGCCAGCTGACTGATTAACCAACCACCCCGTTAAGTGTATAGATTTAAAAAAAAAACCCGGTTACAAGAAAATGCAAAAATGAGAATAGCAAAATATAAATGACTTTTTCCCCATTATCACATTTAAAGAAAAGTTGGTGAATTCCACTAGTTGAGACAATTTAACTTAAATAGCTTGGCTAAAATCAATCAACATTCCAAGTATACATTTAAAATAAAAAAATATGTTTCCCTCCCAATTTTCCCATCTATCATTAACATTGCCCAGGCTTCCCTGTTGGGGGTTAACAATGTCACTGACCTGGGGCAAAATGTTTCCAAGTTAGGGAGAACAGCCTGGTCCTGGGCTCAGCTTCTAATATATATATATGGAGATACCCTATCTCCTAGAACTGGAAGGGACCCCAAAAGGTCATTGAGTCCAGCCCGCTGCCTTCACTAGCAGGACCAAGTACTGATTTTTGCCCCAGATCCCTAAGTGGGCCCCCTCAAGGATTAAACTCACATGCCTGGGTTTAGCAGGCCAATGCTCAAACCACTGAGCTATCCCTCCCAATGTGCCTAGGGCCTTTTGTAAAGCAGCTGCGTGGCCCTGACTGCTTCTCTTCCCAGCAACAGGGAACCTATTGGAGCAGACCCAAAATTACCACACCCAATTCCAGAAACTTCTGCATGTGGAGGGCTAAATCTGCCTAGCAACAACGACCCAGACACAACTCACTCTTATTCCCCCCAACCCCATAGGTCTCTTAAAAAGAGATCTCCCTATTTGGCACATCATAGTTCATTTCTTTATCAAAATACACTTTGAGCTAGAGATGACCTGTACTTGCCGGGGGGCAGAGTGAAGCCTGTAACTTCAGCAGATGTTACTGAGCATGCTCACTACAAGCCAAGCAGCTACTCGAGGGAGGGGGAGGCACGTGACCCCCCATGGCGTTGTCTCTGGTTTGAGCTGGTGAAAGGTGATGGATTGACAACCCTGGAGAGCGAAGTCCTCTCTCCACAGCACAGACACAGGCCAGGCAGCAGCAACTCCGGCTTCCCTTGCCCCAACCCCCACCCCGTTCGCTCTTCTTTTTTATACTGTTGCTCCTTGGGCCAAGTGGTTTGCCAGTGTTCAGGGCCTTGCCGGGTTGTTTCCATGAGGGTGAGGAACGGATGATACGAGTTAGGTTGAGGCTTGGAGCAACCCTGCCCACAAAGTCCTGTTTCTCTAAACACACAAACCAAACAGCAGGCAGCGTCCGTGCTCAGAACCCCCCAAGCCCGCTCCTCGAGTGAGATCTGTGCCCGAGAAGCTCTCTCCCTCTGTCTCCTCTCAGAATCATGCTTGCAATCCTTCTCCTGGCTTTCTCTGCCCAAACCACACGCAGGCTAGTCCCTGTGTCTGCAGGCAGGGAAACCCCTCAGCCCACACAGTCTAGCTCAGCCCTGCCATGGGCGTAGTCCTTTGGCAGCTGCCTCCATTGTTTGCAGCTGTCTTTACTACAAAAAGGGGCTTGACTGCTCCTTCTGCTGGGCCTGAAAGAGAATGCTTGGCCACATACATTGGCTCGAACAAGGTCTGTGCTTGTCTGTGGGTCTGAGCCCTCCTGATGGCAGCCATAGCCCCTACCAGTGACTCAATACGATAGTTAAAAGATCTTGAGCCCACAACTAACAAACCGATATGGCACAATGTGCCCCTCCATCAAACCTGATAGAACATAGACCTGGATCTAAAATCCGTACTTAGCTATTGTCGCTTTTAAAGCTAGAGAAAAATTCGAAGTCTCTACATCCCCTGTGAATCATCCAGAAAAAATGCAGGTGGGGCTGTGTTTCTTTACAAGCCAGTAAGAAAGATCTGTACGGTATCAGAGAGATCCCCCCTCTGCATGTCCCTGTGTCCTCTTCCCTGTTTGGGTGGATCCTGGCTTGTCCCCTGAGAGACCCGCAGCACGTGTGATGTCTGCCGGGGACACGAAATTAATGACATCGCAGTTAGGCTAAAAATGAAACGGACGGTGGAGCTGAAATGAGTCTAACTCAGGTGAGGGATGGGCTTAGCCGGGTGTAATTGATGAAAGATAATCGCTGCCATGCAAACAGCTCCAAGCCCTACTGAATAAGTAATATTGTGTGTCCTAGTGCCAGCTCCCTCCTCCTCTCCCATGTGATTTCCTGCTGCAGGGCTGCCTGCTCAGCTTGTCAGTGCAGCTCCTGGTGCTTTGTACCTCCTTCCTGAGGGGCCCTGCTGCTCCCCGTCGAAGGACTCCCTGGTGTGCCACTGGCGTCTGCTGCCTGGGTACATGGCTACAACAAACCCTGGTCTAAATCCGGGACTGGCATCCATGGCCTTCAATCTGGGCCGCACAAAATTCCACTTGCCTGTGGGCCCAGCCATCCTGGACCCCACCTGCCGCCCTACCTGTCTCTGGTCCCAGCGTGGGGCAGATTCCCTGACTGCCCAGCCTCACACCCTTACCTGGGGTGTTGTTCTTGAGCTCCAGCCCTCTGCTTCCTGACCTGTTTGGGCAGGGTGGGGGGCAGACTCACCAG
Organism: Trachemys scripta elegans; assembly: GCF_013100865.1. Lineage (NCBI taxonomy): Eukaryota > Metazoa > Chordata > Testudines > Emydidae > Trachemys > Trachemys scripta. Next base: position 28,145,941 of record NC_048312.1, on the reverse strand, counting down.
GGAACACAGACTCATCAAACAAGCCAGGGGAGGGAGTCACAGAAGGTGGGTAGGGATGAGGACACTGGCTCAGGGAGGTGACCCAGGGTGGTATGTGCCAAGATACAGAGGTTATATGGTCAGAAGGGACCACTGTGATCATCTAGTCTGACCTCCTGCCTAGCACAGGGCAGAGAACCGCCCTGAATTAATCCCGGGGAGCTGGGGCAGATCTTTTAGAAAAACATCCCATCTTGATTTAAAAATGTCCAGTGATGGAGAATCCACCTTGCGAATTGTCCCAATGGCTAATTATCCTCACTGTTAAAAGTTTGCACCTTATTTTTGTCTGGATTTGTCTTGCTTCAACTTCCAGCCACTGCATCTCATTGGACCTTTGTTGGCTGGACTGAAGAGTTCTCTGGTATCTAATTTCTGTTCCCCAGGTACGTACTGATAGACTTCAATCCAATCCTCACTTAGCCGCCTCTGTGTTCAGCTAACAGGTGGCGCTCCTTTAGTCTCTCTCCTAAAGGCAGGTTTTCCAAACCTTTAATCATTCTTGTGGCTCTTCTCTGACCCCTCTCCAATTTATCAACCTCCTTGAAGTGCAGACCCCAGAACTGGACACAGGATTCCAGCAGTGGTCACAGCAATGCCAAATCCAGAGATATAATAACCTCCCTATTCCTACCTGAGATTCCCCTCTTTATACATTGTGTTCACCCTTTTGGCCGCAACATCGCACAATATCATGGGCGTGCAGACCTGGGGTGGGACTTGGTCATAAGTGGGACGGGACCTGCACATGATATGTCGCATAGGACCCCAACTAACCGAAGGCAGCCCTGATATTTGGTTTGTGATATACGTGAAACCATTCAGCTGAAGAAATCCTCACCCAGGTGTTGCTACAGCTCTGACTGCAGGGTTTGCAACCCTTGTGAAGCCTGGGGTCTTACACCTGTCTGTTTGCTACTCAAGCCCAGGTGATACGTTAATGCAATGCTAAGGGTGAACTATCATTCACACCAAAGTCAGGGAAGTCAGAAACCAGGTTTCTACATTACCCTTAATCTCTGCTCCTGCACCTGTCAGCACTGCAACAGGCTCTGCAGTCAGATAATCATAAGGGCATTTACTTGAACAATTGTATATGCAAAGAAACCTGTGCAGATGCTTGTGCACATACAGCAAAATGCACTGCAGTGAAGAGCAATAGCTCCACTCCATTAATGTGTGTATGTATTATTCTTCGTATCTGATTGTGGTAGCTCCTACAGGTCCCAAGCCAGGGTCAGGGTCCCATTGTCCTAGGCACTGTAAACACAGAACAAAAAGAAAGTCCTTCCTTCTAAAGAACTTTGGCCCAGATCCTCAATTGTATTTAGGCTCCTAACTTCCATTGAAAGCAGTCCAAGGGCTTGTCTACACGGCACCACAGCGTGCAGGAGTGCGACTTGCAGAGCGCTCTAACGTGTTGTGTTCTAACTATCCTGTATAGACCCTGCTGGTGCAAACGGAAAGGTACTTAGTTCATACTAACGAAGTCCGGTTTGAAATGGGAAAAAGAAGAACAGGAGTACTTGTGGCACCTTAGAGACTAACAAATTTATTAGAGCATAAGCTTTCGTGGACTACAGCCCACTTCTTCGGATGCATATAGAATGGAACATATATTGAGGAGATATATATACACACATACAGAGAGCATAAA